>NC_143054.1:181942500-182127500 GCF_052426305.1 Pelodiscus sinensis | reverse complement strand
CAGGCATGCAGACTGACTGTTTCTGCCAGTGACATAAATAGTGAAATCAGCCACTGCTCATGTGCATGCATGTACAGAAGCTGATTCTGTGAGATGCATTGTGCTACGCCCTGCGGATTCAAGATCAGTCTAATCTGGATCTAAAACTCCAGCAACCTCTTTTGCAACATTTTACTGGTTGATAAGAAATCGGGTGGGAACTCCCCTTTCATTATATTCTGTATCACCTACGAGTTTATGAAATGTTGTGTATTACATTGTCTTTCAAATCTGGACTCAGGTTTTCTTTTCTCCTTAGAGGTCTGTATATGTTGTCAGTTTTATAAATACTGCATGTTGCAGCATCTATTTACATTATTAAAACACATACCTCTGTGATACTGTCTCTTGCTGTTCCTAGTGTAATGGAGTTAATATTACTATTTTAAAATATTTCTGTAAAACCCTAAAGTTGCTATGTTGTCTTCTTGTGATGGCATCATTTGTTGCCTGTATTTTGCCCAGCGTCTCCTTAGAGGGCATTTTTGCTTTAAAAAGTAACATGTATTCTTTTTCTAAGAGAGACAAATAAAGATCCCTTTAATGTAAGGACAGGAGAGATGAAACTTATTACCCACCCTGTCTGAACAGGTGTGAAAAATGGTTGAAAAATATTTACGATAAATTGGGGGGCTGATACTTGTCTCAGTTCCACTGGTGTCAATTCAGAGTCATCCCATTGACTTGGGACTTGATACTGCCAGATGCTGAGCACTTTGGTTTGGATCCACTCATGTATCTAAACACATCTTCAGGTCAGCAAGGTACTTAAGCAAGTGCTTCACTTTAAGCACACAGGTCATCCCATTGTACTAATCATGCTTAAAGTGAAGCACATGGTTCAGTGCTTTCCTGGATTAGGGCTAGAGTACTTAGTATTGTACAGGACTGAGCCCCTAAATGGAATGACCCTGGATTTACACTAGGGGAACTGAGATCAGAATCTGCCCCTCGAGTAATAACAGATATTCATTACAGTAGTTTTTATGATGGAGAGGAAGAAGATGAACATGTTGACAATGAGACAACTGTAAACAAAGCAGTACTTTGTTATGATCTTTATGTGTCAGACATATAGTCTTGTGTCTAAACTCGAGGTACTGGTACTAGACTGATACTTTGCTTCAATTTAAGAACATGATTTTTGATTCAGTACCGTTAAATGTCCATAAAGAGTTCAGTCGCTCTCTCTTTCTTACTGTTTTTATAGTAGTTGTTAGTACTGCAGTAGAGATTTTATATACAAGACTTATTTTAATTGTTCTGTCTATGAAGCAATCATAACAATATCTTTGTTGTAAGTTGAATTCTAATGCACAGATACGTAGTAATCATTTTCATTATAAGTTGCATTATAATATGTTAAACATATAAAATATTGTGTGTCTATATCTAGCTATCTGTCTAGGAATACAGGTGGTATATCACACACAGTACATATAGCAAAAAATTACAGTTGAAAAACATGTTATGGATTTTTTTTTAAATTCTGCAATAACACACTTTATTTATACACCTATATCGCAAAGGTAGATACATCCATTGGGCACATTACTTTACTTCCAACTTAAACACATGCAGCACAAGCACTGTATTTGAGAACCCCTCACTATATTAAAAGATTATATAGTGTCATCTAAACTAACTGGAGCTTCAAAAACTAGCCATACAAGAACATAACTTAGAAATGACAACATGTTGTAGCCTGAACATTAAAGAAAAAATAGTAATACAAAATGTGACATTTTCTAACCGTGTGATAAATTAATGGTGTTATAAAACCATGAACCATTGAGGCCTGTTCAAGTTTGTTAGAATCCTGAAATAAATTTATATGGCATCCATAATGTGTTCTTAAGCTGCTGTAACATTCCATACAAGCATGACCTACTGTCCCAAGAAACTTTTTGTATTTAACTCTCTGTGAAAAGGTGTCTCGATAAGTAACAACAGTATTTGAGTAATAGCATCACAGTTGATAACTTATCAAAACCAATCAACTTGAGAAGAGGAATGTGTTTTTATTTCACAGATGCCTTTGCCATTAGTATTTAATATCCTCCAAATTGAGTGATTTGTATAATGAAGAGACTGAAACAATAGCAAAAATTGAGGCTACAGATGTTTCATATTTTTTCCCAAGAGCTGAGATAAATACAGGAATAAATGATATCATGTCTTCGCTTGACATTCAGAAGGCTTTGGCATATCTGATAAGATAGTTTCAGGGTTTATCAAAGTGAGTTTGTATAAAAAGAAAAAAGATACCAGCTGGTATTTTGGTTCTTTTCCCTATAAAGGTTGGAAACCATATACGTGCAAGTGTGGGGAAATTATGGCCTGTGAGTAGGCACATCATTGTTTCATGAAAGGAAGCGACAGTTTCCCAAATCCAGATGTATATATTTTGACTGGCATTTCTCAAGGAGTGTAAGAACGTTGGATGCCCAACTCATCAGTACTGAAAGTCTGTAAGAGTTAGTGGCTGGATTTTCAAAACCATGTAAGTGACTTAGGAGCACAAGTCTCATTGACTTTCAATCAGACCTGCCCTTTTAAATCATGTGCTTTTGAAAATCCTAGGTACCTGACTTACTTAGGCTCATTTGAGAAACTCAGGTTTATTTATTGTCATTTTAATATGTATTAAATTCAGAGACATAGAACAGGATTCTCATCTGGTATAAATCAGACCATTTTAAAAAATCTTGATAAGTAGCTCACGAGTTGCCCTTCAACTACATAGATAAACATCTATGAGGCACTTTCCATAGAAACAAACTCAGTGGTCGGTATATATAGATTGATCTTAATCAATGCATCTCTGGTTCTTCTGGTGCTAAAGGTTGTGCATGCAGGCTCTAGAGCGTGCCATTTGCAGTTTCTTTTAGTACATTGTATAATAGGTGATTGGCCTTTATGCCGCCTGCATTCCATACTCCAGCTGTAGGGAAACATTTCTTTTCCCATCTTGTGTAGCTAGGGCCTGACCCAATGCCAATGAAGTTGATGGAACACTTTCCACTTACTTCAGTGAACATTGTATCAGGCCTGTAGGGCTCAAGCATTTATTTCACATCTTCACC
The DNA here is from genome assembly GCF_052426305.1 of Pelodiscus sinensis. NCBI lineage: Eukaryota > Metazoa > Chordata > Testudines > Trionychidae > Pelodiscus > Pelodiscus sinensis. The sequence continues at coordinate 182,124,375 of NC_143054.1, read as the reverse complement.
AGGTACAGTACACCCTATAAGTCGCACCGTTATTGTAATGCAATCGAATTCAGTCTCTTCAAACTGTACAGTTTGTGGTATTTCAAAAATATTTGCTGTGCTCTTGCTGCTGACCCAGGATTGTTGGGTGGGGGGAGGAATACTGGAGTCATTCAGTGTTTTCACTGGGTTAAGTCTTAGTGAAAACTGGAGGATTTGCCCCTTGGAGTGTTAATTACGCTGTGTGTATTTTCACTATGCTTGAAATATTTCTGTGCATGTGCTATATGGGAATTTGTGAGTTTTTGGTGGGACGGCAGAAGTACTAAGATCATAAACCTGGGGTCTGTTGCATTACATACTCTTGGTAATTCAAGTTGCAGTTTGTTTAAAAAAAAAAAGTTTAAAAAAAGGGGGAAGAATTTACCTGTTGGGCTGTGTTACACCTATTTTTCCTCTGTCCCCATCCTTTCTCTAGGTTCGACACACACCCCCACTTGGCGTAGTGCCCAGGGAACTCGTGACGTGTGGCAATTTTCGGATGGAAGCTCGAGGCCGCTTAAGTTCTGAGAGAATGTGAAGCACAGGGGGAATGTGCACCGTGTATATGACATCTGAATGTGGTCCGTTCTCTTGCTAGTTTTGTGATGCGTTCTGACAATAATTTCAGACATCACCGTCCAAAGGCAGCATCCAACAGGCTCCTCCTGCCTGCCTGCAAGACTATCTTATATATATTTTTAATAGAGTAAAAACACTTTTTTTTTAAGTAACCCACCGTCAAGGGCTTATCAATCAACAATGGCTTTGACTAGCTTCCACGCCATTTGGAAAAGGCCCTCTTGAGCATATGTTGCTACAATGTGGAGAACCCAGCCTGTTGTTTCTATACATTACACACCATCTTTTAAAAAAGTGGCTAACATTATAACTAGCCAAAAAAATGGGGGAGGGGGAGGGAAGGTGGGTGAGAACTGACATCAGAAACATTGGAGGTTTAGATTTTGTTTGCTCTTTAATTTTTAATGCTAACAAGAACCACACAGCTGGTATGACGTAGTACCATATCCACTGCATAAAACAGACTGTTGAGATTAAAAAGGAAATCAAAACCCACATACACACAAGAAGTTATCCATCTAAAGATGGCATACATTTCAAAGAAAACTAAAAATTCAAAGCATAATTAATGCAGCACCATAATTAATGTAGAGCTAGTGTGAATGTTTATTAATGCTGAAGTGTGTGTGGGGGGGTCCCCTAACTGTCTAATTTATCATTTGCATACCATTGAATACTGCCTACTGTGTTGTATTTCTGCTGTTAAAATATGTATTTTCGAGGTTGGGAGAGGGGGGTGGGGGGATGATTGTAACACACTTTAATTTGTCATTGTTTGTCCAAAAAGCTAACTGTTTCCAGGTAGAATAATAATTTCACTATAGTGATACTGTAAGCTCCAAGAAAAGTTAAAAAAAAAAAAGCCTACAAGACCTGTGGTAATTGACTGATCTTTGTGATGGTTAGCCCTTATTTTTGGAAGCAGCCCTATTCTGGAAAGCTGTTAGCCACATGCTTATTTTAAGCATGTGCTCAAATCTTGCTGAATTTCATAAAGTGTTTAAATACTTTGTGCATGTGAGTGCTCTGTTTTACTTGAATATGACTATTAGGGACTTACATACATGTGTATGTATGTTCCTAAGTTGGGACCATGGATTATACCACTGAATTCAGTAAATTCTGTGATGACCACTTATGAGTAAGGGTTATAGGATCAGGCCTAGTGCTGATGTGATACCTTTATTGATTAAGACCTGCTGTTGCAGGACAGCTGTGCCATCATTTTAGTCTCATTAAAAAACATCCTAAAATGTATACCTGGTAGAAGTTTACCATGCTGGGTCTCAGGTCAGGTGAGAAAGTAATTTATTTGTATTTATTAATTATTGTTATTTGCGTTTTTATTTATTTTTCCAAGCTGAATGTCAAAATTTGGCCAGGTGACTATTTTGCGCATGAAACTGCAATATAGATAAAATAGTTGCCTCTTTGAATCATTAAAAAATATTAATGGTATGTTGTTTGGGAAAGTGGTTATAGCACAAGCACAGTCACTTTTGTAACACAACTTTTGTAAAGGACTCTAGACTAGTAGTTGCAGAGGGCATGAGCATCTGTGCACATCATTGTATTAATGGAGACATGTCAATCGACTATTCGTGATCTGTGGAGGGTAACGTATCAGTAGGGATTGATATCACAGACTGTTACTGCTTCTGAGGTGTTACAGTTTCCAGGATCAATATTCCATGTTACACACTCTCTGATGGCCCCATTGGGTACAAAGTAATGGCATCTGTGCAGCCACAGAAGCAGGCCAAATATGCTGTGCTTCCTGATAAATTCTGCCAGAATGCATGTGGATTCTGCATTCTTTGCATTTAGTCTGGTCCTGTAGATGCTGTTAGCACAGGCCTAGTGTAAGGACAAGGCTGAGTTGTTTCAATGGCAAAAATGTCAACATTTCAAGCCTATTGTCCACATTCTAAACTAGTTGCAGCGTCTGTGTTGCAGCTGAATTAGCTCAGAACTGTTAGAAGTACACTTTGCACAATAGCAGTCCCTGCTGGGATCCCTCCATTCTTTCCTGGGGGGACTTTGGCAAGGAGATTAATCAATAGGCATGGCCCTTCTCCTGAAATCCAAACTTTGGGTGCGTCTAGACTACAGGGTTTTGTCAACAAAAGTGGACTTTTGTCGACAAAACTATACCTTACTTGCATCTGCATTACATAACGTCGACAGAACTCGGCAGTTTTGTCGACAGCAACAAACCTCATTCTACAAGGAATAACACCTTTTGTTGACAGAGTTCTGTCGACAGAAGGAGTTATTACATCTACACTGTCATTTGCATCTACACTCTCATGTCGACAAAGCGGCTTGCTTTGTCGACAGAACTGGATGCAGTCTAGATGTTCTTTTTCGACAGAAGCTTTGTTGACAGTATCTGTTGACAAAGCCTCTGGCAACAAAAGCCTGTAGCGTAAGACGTACCCTTTATGTCCAACTTTGAGCAAATGCAGCTGGTGAAAATACAGGCAGGATAATACATTGAATAATGGTATGCAGACCTCCCTCTCCTGTATGGTCATCATTGATCAGGCTCTGATGGGCGGTGTAATCAGCAAACAGATTAACCCCCATACCATTATTAGGGACACCCACTTTGTGCCATATCTGTGCACTGCTCTGCACCTGTTCACAAAGGAATTTTCCAAGCACTGAAACAGCATGCCCTACATCTTTGGTAGAATATGCCTCATGTGCAAAGGAATTAACTCTCATCAGTGGCTGGCTTCTCCCACAGCAGCCTCCAACCATTTCCACATCAGGATCTCAGCTGTGTTCTTACTAGCATGGCTGTTCCAGAATGTAAGATGTGGCTCGGTTTTATTCCATTGCATAGTTGGACCACTAAGCAGTGGAGTACCTCTTCTCTTTCCCCTAGAGTACTGAATTGGACCCCCTAAATATATATTTACAGAATAGCTGGTAACAGTACTGTATGGCTGTAAACCTTTAAATCAATAAAGTACCTTCTATACATCCCTACATACATACTTACCTGAAAAACTTTTACAAGATTTTGTGACTTTTTTACATGTCACTTAACATGCCAAGAGCAGACAAATCTCAGTTCACAGATTGTTTCAGAACATTGTGGAAACACTGGGCCATCACCTATAACTTGGTCACAGCAGTACACATCCAGAGTAAGTTACTTGTTTTGCTCTGGGTTTATACCAGTGTAACTAAGAATGGAAAGGGGGCCTGTTGCTTCCATTCAAAGTGGATAGGTATTTTTACTCTCTCTAGGAGGAATTCAAGTAAGTAGTAATACAAGCGATGCTCTGATGCTCTGATTGTGTTTGGCTGGACAGAGAGGTAAAAGTGATACAGTAGTTTCCTATTGAGTTGAAATTCTTAAATTCTTTTTTTTTTAATGAAGGAATTTAAAAAAATCCATTTTTACGATTTTAAGTAATTTGCAGAATTCATGTGTTGCCTTAAAATTATAAATATATGTAACGACTATGTTGCAAGCTTTAGTAACTGTTAAGAACTGAGTTCAGGATTCCATGTCTCACCTTGTGAGTGCTGATTCCATTTACAAACACCTCATGCTGGAATGAAGCACTAGGCTCCTCTTCAGTGTGTGTAAGACCATCTATATTACAGTCATTTGTACATTGGAGTTATATTCTGAGCTGGTATAAATCAGAGGAGTCTGTTGACATTGGTGTAGCACTCCTGAAACTAATGAAGCTATGCTGCTTTTACACCTGTCCTGTGGCACTTTGGATGCCTTGTAAAGACAGTTTTAGTGATAGTACTTTTCAGGACAGGAAGTTGACTGTTGGACCAGCCTGCACAGAACCCTTTCCTGTGTCTGTATGCAGAGTGGGGAAAATAATGCACAGCAGCTTGTTAGCAAAAAAAACCTCAAGGTTTCGCTGTTTTCATTACAGGAAGAAAAAGAAATCTCATATAAAAATGCACAATATGCTCCATAATCAGCTCTCACAGGAGAAACATAGAACCTTGAACTCAGGTCCTGAGCTGTATGTTAAAGATGAAATGATTTTCAAGTACTTTGTATTAAAATGTATTCATAATTTTAAAGTCTGCACATATCCACTGTTAAAAGAGTTAGGATTTAAACCATTTTTGTATTTATTTTTAAAATGCTGCAGTTCACTTTTACGAACCAAATTAAAAAGCTCTTTCTGTTACTCAATCCAACATGCTGTAATGGTCTGAAATGAGCAAGATATGTGGAAATTAGACAGTTTAGCTTTGGTTTTAGTTTGAAAAGCTTTCAATGTGCAAGCAATTTGTCTGTGTTGTATTTTATTTTTAAAGACAGTCTCATGATAATAAAATGCAGAAAGGTTAACACATTTGTGAAGTCTTACTTAAATCCTGCTTTCAAATTATGTTGATTTAGGAATCAAGAAACACCCAGGTTATATAATTTTCAAGTACTGAAATTGGGAAAAACAAACAAAAAGCAAGCATAAAATTGGCCACTTGTTAAGCCATGTTTATCTCCAATGAGCGAAATGGTTATAGTATCCTGTTAGAACCTGTGAACAGGATTTTAAAAAACTAACACAACAAAAACCACAATTCATTTTGATTTGTGTTTCACATCACATCCTGCTAGGTACTCTAAATAGCCAATAGCAATACCTGAATTCTGTCAATGACAATATTTAGTTTTGTGTTTGAAGGTGACAAATAACTATTCATTTCAAGAAAAAAGTGAATTGAAATGGGATTTTTCTTTGATTTTTTTGCGATTATTCTACTTAATATGCTATATATTCAGAACTTTTTATGTTGCCAAGAAAATGCATTGTTCATCTTAACTTTTTGATTTTTTAGTGTCTGTGTTGTCCTGCTAGTGAGCCAGTGAAATACCCGACTAATTGGTTGTTGGATTTTAGTATTGGCTTATTACAACTTGGTTTCTTTTTTGTGCCAACAACCCTAGAATTGCATTAACTCCTTACGGTAGACATTTATGTTGCCTTTGAATATCGTTAGATTCAGCTGTGCTGTTGATGTCTGGAGCTTCATCTGGGAGCGAGCAGCTGAAAATGGTGGATAATATGTGACAAGATGAAGCATGCCACCTATTGAATATATTTTCTTTTTCAAGATTGGCTGATATGAAAGCAGGGTGGTGTGATATTTCAAATGATACTGCTATAAATTACTGTCGCTATGGCCACTGATCAAGAATTGTATCTTCTCCTCTTTGCTCTCTGCACCCTTTCCAAATTTCTCAGATTATTGCAGGCATAAATGGACTTTATATATTAATATTTGCACCACATTTTTGCTTCCAGGCTCTATACCAACAATTTTGGTTGTTCTGATAAATTAAAAAAATGTTCCTTTAAATGTCTCCTTTCATGAAGAACAAAATAATACAACTATTTTTAGACCAGGGTGGAGTTACCTTTACAAAATAAAAGCAAAAATATGGTTACTCATTTTTTACCTTAATGGTTCCTTTAGCGGTGATGAAATTTAGATGCCAGAACCAGTGAGCTCCCATTTAATTTAATCTGGTATCCCACAATGAGCAGCAGATGATTTCCTCCTTAGACTACCAGCTCGAGTGGAATTTCAACACTATACGTTAGTGGTGGGCAACCTCACACCTGTGGGCCACATGCGGCCCATTGGGAGTCTATGTGTGACCCCTAAGACTTATTGTTTACTGTTGCCCATGTGCATGGTTGCCAGATTCCGCTGGTTTCTGTCTGCGTAGGTTTTTCCTTACTGGTGGTATTAAAGTGACATGCACGTAAAACAAGGGCTAGTGAGGTGCATGCTGATTGCACACAACATTGTGAGTACGGTGTGCTTCCTGTGCATCCAATAAAAACACTGGATGTTTTAATCAGAACACCGCACAAATTATAAGTACAGAAGCGCAGTTAGCAAAACTATCCTATCCAGGGAGACCGTCTTGGTTACAACAATCTTGCAGCCCACTGAGCTGAAGGAGGGCACTCATGTGGCCCACTCACTAGCTCAGGTTGCCCATCACTGCTTTAATACAATGTTGTGATTTTCATTCTCTTCCATGTTGTCCAGAGGCAATAAATGCAAATTCTGTTTTTCAGGTGTCTGCCATGTATGTGAAAAAGGGCCAAAAATGTTATAACCCTCCCACTGATGGGAATTGTACATGCAGTATTTGGTTTCTAGTATTCAAATCCAAATTGTGTTGGCCAAGAAGTCATACAGCCTTGGTGCTGATGAACATGGTGGGCTGATGCTTATTACAAATTATGGGAATAGAGGAAGGTTATTAAATACTTTCTACTAATAACATGGAATTATTTCCTCTCAAGTTTTTGTGACATAGCACCATAAAATTGCTTAGGGTACATCTACACTTGCTCCCTAGTTCGAACTAGGGATGCAAATGTAGCCGACCAAAATTGAAAAATGAGGAGTAATGTTAGTTCGAACCAAGGGGTTTGATTCGAACGAATGGTCCTGGAGTGCACATCCTGGTTCGAATAAGCTGTTGAGCGGAATAATGCGTGGGCGAGATTATGCTAATGAAGCGCGGGATATTTAAATCCCTGCTTCATTAGCAATTTCAGTTGGCTACATTTGCATCACTAGCTCAAACTAGGGAGCAAGTGTAGACGTAACCTTAGACATAACACGAAAGGCTTCTACTCTAGCATAGAACAACAAGAAGTCCTGTGGCACCTTATAGACTAACAGATTTATTGGAGCATAAGCTCTCGTGGGCAAAGACCCACTTCGTCAGATGCAAGACCTAACACGGTCTTTGCCCACCTGCATTTGACGAAGTGGGTCTTTGCCCACGAAAGCTTATGCTCCAATAAATCTGTTAGTCTATAAGGTGCCACAGGACTTCTCATTCTTGCAGATTCAGACTAACACGGATACCCCTCTGATACTTGTTACCCTACCATAATTGTTACTAAATGTAATCCCCAGAAATGCCAGGCACACTGAATTTTCTCAATGGCAAGGTTTAGATAGAACAGTAAGAACTATTCTTACTGCAGGTATAGACACTTGCCAGATTGCTTAAGGGCATGTCTACACAGGATAAGGTTGAATTAAGATAGGCATCTTCAGTTACATTAATTGCATAGCTGAAGTTGAAGTTCCTTAACTTGACCTTTGGCGCTGTCTACACTGCAGGAAGTTGAAGGGAGAACACTCTCCCTTGGACTTCCCTTATTCCTCATGGAAGTGGGACTCCTAGCATCAATCAAAGTGCCTCTCTCAGTTCAAATTAACGTGTCTTCACTAGACCTACTAAGTCAAACCCTGGAAGAACAACAGCAGCATTCTCTGTAATGTAGACATACTGTATGTGACCCTGCAGAAGAGCCACATAACACGATGGAGGTGCCATTCTAAAACACAACTCCAAGAGCCTTCCACTAAAAGCTGTAAGTTCTAAACTAGTCAATCACTAAGAATGTAACATTCTCAGCTAGAAATGGAGATGTGCCAGGTGGGAAATACACATTATCCATTGTCTCAGAAGGGTTGTCATGTTAGTCTATAACTGAATAGAACAATTAAAACTTTGGGAGCAGGAATCTTGAGTTTTCGAATGTGCATCCTGTCTTCAGCAATAGAATATGCAAATGTTGCCATTGCAAAGCAGCTTGGGGGAGACATTCTGCAGGTGCTGTCTGTCCGTGTTGGTTTGATTCTGCTCCTGCTGAAGTCAATAGAAAAATTCCCACTGATTTAATTGATGCAGGATTATGTCTTTAGTGTGGATTTCCCACTCAAGTTCATGGAGATTTTGTGTAGACAGGGCTTAGGGAAGGAGCCCTAATTAAGCATTTTTAATTTCAATACATTTTAATACATTTTAATTTCTACCATATGAGAAATAATAGTCTCCCCCATGAAATCTGTAGTATAGGGTAAAAGCACACAAAAGACCAGCTTTCATGGTGGGATACAGATTTCAAGGTCCATGATGTGTTTTTCATGGCTGTGAATTTGGTAGAGGCCTAACTATAGTCCTTCGTTTACTCTTCAGAAAAATACAGGAAGTACAGTATCAATGTTCCCCATCTTACCTTATCAATATGTCTCAGCCCTGATCAGGAGGGACCTTCTTTTACAGGGTGAGGGGATTGCTGTTCAGACTTTGTCTGAGTGTAGTGAGACTGCCAGCAGTGGCTGCCAGTTAGTATAATTTGTTCTGGTGGCTCTAAATGGAAGCTTTGTGAAAATATCAGCTCTGTGAAAATATCAACAGATCAGATCAGGATGTGTGTTCCGATTCAGACTTGTTGACCTTAGTGACGAAAGGAAGTTTTTACTACTTTATTTTGCTGTTCGCAGGGAAGAACCAACTCAGCTAAGAGAGAGGAAACTGGGTTCTATTCCTTCTTCTGCTCCTTCTTGTGTATCATTTACTTAAGTTCTAGTTACAGGCCCAATCATTGGGTACAACCCCCCTCTGAGGACAATGATGTATTTGGGATTCACTGAGGTCATAGCGGAAGTTAGGGTGAGGTGGCTAAAGTTCAATATCTGATGAACTATCTAAACCAGCCTGCAGAGAGACCATAAATGATAATGAAGAACAAGAAGAAACAAACCTAGTTGGTCTTTCATATAGCCAGATGGGCACAGAGGGTGAAGATTAGTTGACACATCATGCCTGGTAGCATCTTTACTCAACATGTCTGATGCTTTTGTGCAGTAGCAGGGAAAGTCCAGATAGAGGAATCTTTTGGAAGCTACACTTGGAAAAGATGAGGTGCCACAAGGCATTATTCTATTGTATTGAAATTTAATGTTTGAGTGTTGTGGTTCAATGTCTTGTCCTGACTCTGCTATTCCATGAGATGGGCAATTACCCATTCATTTATCTAGTTAAAAGCACATCCAAGATATATTTTTAAGAAATGCCCCAAGATTCTGCTTCCCACACGGGCTACTGAAGTGTTACCCAATGTAGAATCTGGCCCCAAAATAATTTCATACTTGTGAAAAGTGCTAGCTTTTTGGCACTGGAACCAATTTTTTTGTAACCACAGAATTGGTTCAAACTTCATTGAAATGTCCTACTAATTCACTTCAGGTCTAACCTACAGAGCTTACTTTGTAGGAATGAGAGATTAGTTTGGCCTCCATTGCCTTGGAGTTGGCTAACAAGCATGTCAGTTAGTACCAATGGGGATAGTGGTCGTTTTCCTGATCTAGACAGTTGTCTCCTACAAGGAGTGGGAGTGACACAACCAACTCATTTCATACATAGGATACAAGAATAGCCATCAAATGGCAAAAACTTTTCGCTACTAGTGATGTGGGCTAAACTCAAACTGGTGACCTAGAGCTGAAAGTTCCTGAGTCCCATTATTAACTCTTCAGCCATCTGCTCTCTGGTTCAGATGGTGGGCTTGATCTCTCAGTTATACCAGAGTACACTGGAATCAACTCCCAGGAAATTGATACTTACCTCAGTGTAGGTGGAAAAAAAAATCTGGATTTTTGCCTGAAAAAAAATCCCTTTAAATTGTATTCTGATTATTCTTTTTCCAAGCAAACCTTTCTTTTTGATTGCTTGGTCCCTTGAACGCATCTCAGTGTAAGGTTGCTCTTCTCTAGGAACATTTTTACCAACTGTCAGCTGTTTACTACCTCTCTCTCTTTTCCTGCTGGTAAGTGCCTTTAACTTTTGTTATATTTTCATTTCTCCATTCTTGAGAGAATGGCATATTCCTGCAAAGACATTTAAAACAGAGGATGGCCATCTAAAATAGGGAATGGGTGTGATTAATAGTTTCTGGCTAAAATAACTCTTGAACCAGCACTTGCAAGTGTGTGGGTCCCTGAGATTGAGACCTTGGTTTGAGATACCTCGGGAAGTCTGGCTTTAGAAGGCTGAGCACATACCACAGCTCATATTTGGACACTTGTCTTCTTTCAATTTATGCATACAACTCCATATTTGACGAGGAGAGAAGACCCTGTAAGTATGTCTCTTGTACGGGTTGGCAGTCCTTGTGTGTGCAACCTTTGCTGGTGGAGAGGCAGTGATTGCAACATGAGAATTCTCAACACAGGTGTCCTTTGTTTTTGATGAGTCAGGCACGTGGTTTTCTAAAGCACTACAACACGACCATTGCAAAAGTAGGAAGCTATTGAAAATGTAATCACAATATTGCTGTAGCTGGCAATCAGGAGCAAGGGCAGCAGGTATCGTAGGCCACTGGATGCGGAGTCTTCCCAAAGAGCCAGGTGTGGCCCTGCCCACCGTCTGCCTCAAGGTTCCCTCCTGTTTCTCACTGTTCCCCTTTGGAGATGGGCAGGCTGGCCTAGAGCCTGGGACTTGGGACAGATTGGGGACAGTGGGTCTGCCTGCCTGGCGCTGTGGGCCTAAGTGTTTTGGAGCTGCTTTCCAGGTGATCTGTATCTGCTGGGGAGATTTGGGCCACACTGTGAGGCACTGTGGAGCTGGGGGCACTCGGGAGGCCCAGGTCTGAACTGGAGGCATCTGCAGTGGGAAGCTTGGGGCTCCAGCTGGGGCAGACTGGTGGAGAGAGGGGTGAAAGGAGAGGGGATGAAGGGGCTGGGGAGGAATGGGTCTGAAAGCTAGCCTCCCAGAATGAGGGATCATGTGCCGCCAATAATAAAGAGGGACAAAAATCCTATTGAATGTGAGTAGTTGAAATGGCTGCAGGAAAATTATGCAGTTTTCCAGAACAGCTTATTCCCTTTTGTGTATTAAACACTATTTTAATATTCTAGTGACAATGTTTTATAATTAATCTAAATGTAAGCGACTGAGCACACTGGAGATTATGGTTCAGTGTAAGGAGGTGAGAAAGGTTGTTCAGATAGTAGCCAGCTAGATTATGACTCAGCTGGCTGTATGTAGAAGCAGCCGTGGTCATCAGTAACCTCACTCAGAAGTTTAATATCTGGCTAAGTTTGCTCCTGAATGCGAATGTTCCATACACGTTGGCAAGTAGAACCTTTAACTTGTAAGGGTTGTAATGTTAATATGGAAGAAAAGTGTTTTTAAAATTACATTAGTTCACAGACATATATTGAACTCGTGAGTGGTAATCTAGCCCTGGAGAGATGAAACTAAAGAGCCAAGCCATAAACCAGTATGATAACATCCTTATTATGAGATGCAAATGAAGGGACCCAATTCAGTTTAAAAAAGCATTAGGAGTATTTAATTTTTCTTGTGGGACTATCTCTGAAGTTGGCCTGTGTGGATTTTTTGCGTGCTATGTACTTGAAAAAAAGAAAAGAGAACAGGGTAATTTAGAGCACGAAGTCTGGGGAGGCCTACTGAAGGTGCTAAGGGGTAACTTGGATGTCAGGAGGATACACAACCTTTTTTCCTTGTAGGAGAATGGATCTTGTGTATGCATGCTACTGATGCTAGAATCTAAATGGGTCTTAATTTGTGAGGAGTAAATTCTCACTAGCTTGTTACACTTCCTAGACTGGGCTAAGGGGAATAGAAAAGACTGGGGCAACCCTTGCTGTCAGTTATATCTGTTCAATCCTATTAACAGCCATGTAGCTAAGAGAGAGTTAGGTCAAATCCTTAGCTGGCAAATAATGGCATAACTACCAAAGCCAACAGAACTATGTGAATTTACAACAGTTGAGGATCTAGTCTTCTTGTGTCTCAACCTGCAGATTTTGAAGATGTGGATCATGGAAAAAAGAAATAGGAATGTGCAACGCCACCGTACTGACAAAATTCAAAGGACAAACTGGTTTCTTGTCACCCTGCAATGTGTAGGACAAATGTACATGTGCTAGACCATGAGCGGGGAATCTTTTTTGGGTTGGAGGCCGCTGACCCACAGAAAAAATTAGTCGGTGGCCGCATACAAGTGAGAAGCAAATAATAACAATAATAATAATAATAATAATTAATAAAATCTCACACACATGACCCTGACTGAGGAAAGAGACACTCCCCACATTCCCCTCACACCAGTGCAAGGGGGCCAACACTAGTAGATTTTGTGTGCTCCGGCCCTGAGGTGGAGAGGTGGGGAGGGGAAGAGTGTAACATGAAGTGTATTAAAACAATAGAAGCAATATAGAAGGACAGTGAAAAGAATTCATGTTTTTACTAATGATGCATGGTAATAAAATTCCTGTTACTTGCATTTAAGCCTTATTTCTCCCTCTTGCATCTCCCTAATGCTAGGGCAGCTTCTGCCTAAATGCCATCTCTGGAAGGTTCAGACAATTCCAGTGATTCACCATGTCTAACACAGAAACAAGATTTTGAGAAATACTATATAGAAAAGAGCTGACACTTTCAAAAGGAGCGATCAGCTCCTTCAAGAGTTGGTAGGCACCCAAAGACAAAGTGTACTTAAATTGTGCCATGGCTTATTCACGAACCCTGTTCTTTGCTGCAATGGGTTTTTTTTTCTGTTTCTTTAGAAAGATGCTGTGCTTGTGAACTACTAACACAAGCTCTCCTGCCACACTGCAGAGGAACGTCACTGAATACGAAGGGTTGATTGCCTGACACGTCACAACATACATGTTCCGCTTGGACTTAGAAGCTCCAGCCAAGATCAGCCCCTTGTGCTAAGCCCTGCATAGTAAGAGACAGTCCCTCCCCTCAGGAACATGCATTCTAAATAGACAAGAAAGACAAAGATGTAGTAGGGAAGTAGTGTTATTTTCCTCATCTTGTAGATGAGGAAAATAATAAAGGTTCAAAGACATTAAATGACTCACCTAGTGTCACACAGGATGTCTCCAGCAAAGGCAAGAACTGAACCCAGGTCTTGTCAGACCCAGGCCAGGGCCAGCAAGCTCAGCGCTTGTCACATCCTCCAGGGCCACCTACCTCTCACAGGGATCACCCTGATGTGTTGTTTGGCTGTTAATGCAGGACCCCCAACAGCTTGTATCAGAGTGAGGCCAATAGAAGCCTTTTGTTTATAGAAACCTTGGGTTTATAGAAACCGTAACCAGAAATCTGTTTAGAAGTTGCTATTTTTAAGGGCTTAAAACTCAGCCTCAATACCACTTTCACACCCATTCTAAAAATTGGCCTTAAAATGGAACTGCTCAGTTCCACTATAGTCACATTTCACAGAAAATGTCTCATTTTGTGAAAATGCCTCATTTTGTAATAATTCAAAAGCTCTTCCTGGGCCAAACTTTGACTGCAGGAGACGTTTATTAGGTCAGCACCAGCTCTTTCACATTCTTGTTTTCACATCATGAGCACATGACCTCTCTCCTAAGGATGATTTTTATCCTCTGCGGTGATGGGATGATCTGGCAGGTAAGTAGCATTTCTTCTAAGATTTCAAGGGTCCTTAACTAAATGGTTATTATTTTGCCCCAGAAGTATTTCATCGTGTTCTGGTTTTTTGTGTGTCTCCTTTATCAGTGAATGAATATCTGAGTCAGGCTCCCACGTTGCTTCCCAGTACTCAATACTAGTGAGGGGTAAGAAGTAGAGTCCATTTCTGATTTGTGGGCTCTCTAGAAGAATGAAATGCAGACAGCCTGAGGTCCATATAGGTGCCTACTGGCCTCGAGTTTCCTCCCTGCTATGTAATCAGGATTGAAATTAGAACCTTATGTCTGTCTATATAAATCCAGGCTACTGGCAATGTTTTCTCGAATATTTTCCAACCATGTGTGGAATAATTTTCATGTGCACCAAGGCATGTGTGAATGTGTACCACCAGGGGCGGATATAGGGCAGGGCGAACGGGGCGGCCGCCCTGGGTCCCGCACTTCAGAAAGCCCCGCGCATGCGCCGTGGCACTGCTGCGCATGCGCATGGCGTCACTGTGCATGCGCCGTGGCAAAGGGGGGGGCCTGTGGAATTATGCTGCCCGGGGCCCCACAAAATGGTCATCTGCCCCTGTGTACCACAAACCTAGCTATGAGTGTTCTGTTAATCAGCTGGGCAGCATTTGAATCTCTCCTATGCGGCTGCCCATCTTACAGGCAACATTGGCAATGTGTGATTATCTGGGTCTTCTTGTGCTGTGCATGTTCCCTTGGAGGGCAGGCCTGAGCACTGAATGTTTGTGGCACACAAAGTAAGAGAAGCCTTTTTCAAATTTCAAGTTAACTCTGATGGCCAGATTTAGATCTGTCATACCCCTGCAAATTCAGAATAACCTCACTGAGGTTAATGGAGTGACTCCAGGATTACAGCAATGTGACTGAGATCAGAATCTGGCCCTACATATATTTATGTATTCCATCTCAGGAGTGGGATTAATGGATCTGCAATTGGCTTTATTCCAACACATTTATGTTCCTGCTGAGGCTTGGAACTGACACAATTGCTCTCTAGATGAAGGGCACTCTGCTAGGCACTTACCTTGGACTACATTTCAATGTTTGGATTTTTTGGGTGCATATCCACCTACCAGAATCTTCTCCTTTGGGGGCTGTTGGTTGAAGGGTTTATTTCAAAGGTATAACCATAGGGCTGACCTGTTCTGATGCTGGCAGCATTACTTATTACAACTATGTGAAAACCATCAGGAGATTATAAAATCTTTAGTTTGCCTAACTGAATGTACAGCTATTGATGACTAGCTTGAAACATTTATTCTGGCCAGGCAGGGAAGAGATTAGAGACTTTTCCATATCTGTCTTGTGAGTTTCATCTGGTCAGTTCTTGTTTCCTAGAATCTATTTTTTTGTGTGTGTGTAAGTTACAAGACAGTCTAATCACTGCCCTTGCCTTAGACCTAGCAGTTTGTCAAACAGTGGAGGTTAAAGTCTGTAGATAGAAGAGGGACTTGGAATGCAAGGTGTGGACAGCTGAGATAAAAGCGAGAGAGCCTATAAGTGTTTTGTCTGCTCTCCATCCAGCTTTAGAGTTTAAAGGTCAAGAATTGTTCTAAAAAGCAACAAAAATGTGGTACCCGTAGTTCACATACTTAAAGACAAAAGGCATTATTCAGACAGCTGGGTGGTGTAGTGATTGGAGAACTAAAATTTTCTTTTCAAAGTTAAAAAAGAAATCCCAACCCCCACAAGATTGCTTTTCAGACAGACATTATTGTACTTTCCTATACAATAAGCTGGGATCAAGGGGTTATTGAGTACAATAGGGAGACCAGGTGGAATTAGGGATTAGGTTATTTATTTATATTTTACTGATTTCTGTAACATCTGCTGTGAAGGAGTTGGGGGCTCCATTTACAGAGAACGCACAAATTGGATTCACCTCACCAGGTCTGAGCCCACTGCTGCAGTTGTTGTTCTGGGTCAGTAACAAAATTTAAAGAGGGACACTTCTAGTTCCCTACTGGATGCAGCCAAACTCTGGTGAGAGAAACCATCTTCCTTTATGAGATTTTGGCCCAAGAGGTCAGAAATCTCAGCAGAATTTATGAGCCATTGGAGCCAACATCTTGTGAGTTGATGGTGGTGCTGTAATTTCAAGGCGAATCAAACTGAAACCCAGACTTTGAACCCCAGCACTAATTCCACTCTAAAACTAAACCCCACCCTCAAGCAAACCTGGAGCCTCCAACCTGCCTTCTCATTTTATGCCTTCCTTGCAATCAGTCATTGACGGATAATCACTCACATCTGATCTGTACCAGACGATTTCCTGTCATCAGCATAGGTCATTGTTCATCAGGATTTGTTTAAAAAATTGCACAGATGACTGCAGCTGAGATAATAAAATAGCAGTTGGTTGTTAGTGGCTAACGTCCATTTTCAGTTGCTAGGTAGGACATACTTTGTGAGAGATGCAGGTAGTTTTTTTTTTTGGTCGAGAAAATAAATCCAGTATGTCCTTCTTTTATCTTGTTTAAGAATCATAAATTTAGCATGTAACAGGGTTAGTGGACCAGCTAGGCAGCTATATGAGGCCATAGGTTAGGTAGGCTAGGAGTATTTATGAGGCAAGGTTTACAGGGCTCTCCGTCTGCTAATTCTTGGCTGAGGGCTCCACTGACTGAAGCATCAGTAAGATGGGTTTTATCATTTGTTGCACATAGTATTAAATATCTTCTATAAAAAAACCCCTTTCCAATAGATCAGCCCCTTGCTGTGGTAATCCTCCCACAGATATCCTTTCAATATTAAAGAGGCATTTTATGAGCTCTTGTGCTTTTTCCATCCTGAATTCACAAAGGAGTTTCCAGAACATATACACACACATGCGGCCCAAAATTGCCTGGCTGAACAGACGGGAATTTTACTCATCATTTACAAAGTGAACTTTGTGAAAAGGCAAAATGTAAATATCAGGCTGGAGATGGCAGTGTAAATAAAATGAGCCCACAGTTGAATACTGCATGTAATGTAATACACGAACCTATTTCTCCCCTTCCCTCCACCCTGCTTCTGCACCCTATTTCCAGCATCAGAAGTTGACAGGTGACAATTAGGAGTAGGAAAACCCTAAGAAATCTGGGCTCAGATTCTGCTATTCCACTCAAAGTGTAACCACCCTCACTTTTCCCCAAGCCAGCGGCTACTCCTTTCTGGAGGAGGGGGAGAGGGGAGTATGGGTTCTGCAGGGGAAGCAGGACATGGAGACAGTGAGGATGGTTTCTCTATACAGTGTCATCCCTACCTCACCCTCATCGGGTTCCTCAGCCTAGTGTAGTGCTCTCTGGCTCAGCATTCACGTATATGAACTCCCCCTTCTGGATCTTGAAAGCTCCCTCAGAGAGTTGGGGTCAGGGACTGTCGCTGACACGAGAGCCCATGGAAGGATGAGGATGCTATAAGAGCATAACCCAAAGAGAACTGAGGTGCTGGGAGGCAGTGCAGAAGAACAGGTACTTCACACAGATGTCCAGATGGATCGGGCTTGTCCTACTGTAATTCCCCAGCAGTGGGGTAAGGAATTCTCTTCCCATCCTCAGAAAAGTGGCAATGACAGTCTCCCTGAGTTTTCAGTTTCCTGTGTGGGACTAACCCTGAGGGCCTTGAATTCCTGTGATAGCACACACATTGCTGCAAGCCACAGTTTTACATTGTGTCCAGCATAATAAAACTCTAAGCTTCGTTGGGGTCGTTAGCAGCTACTGCAGTGCACACAATAAATTATTCAAAATAACAAGCAGTCTAAGCAATTCCAAAATACAATTCTGAGTTGTTTCTCAAAACACATTCTTAAAAAAACTAGGTATTTCTTGCTTTATCAAAGAGAAGGCCACATGCACTGTTACTAAAATAAATGGTCTTAGCTGGGTAGCCATGCTAGTCTGTAACTTTTGTGACAGGGTCAGAGCACAATGCTATAAAAAAGTAGGCCTACTGGAGTCCAGGAGGTGGGCAAGTGTAAGCCTGCCCACATCTGAAGGACTTCCCCTCAGCCTGGGGGGAGAATCCACAGAACCCAAAGGCTACGGCTACACTATGGCTATGTCTACACTGGCATGATTTTCCGGAAATGCTTTGAACGGAAAAGTTTTCCGTTAAAAGCATTTTCAGAAAAGCGCGTCTAGATTGGCAGGACGCTTTTCCGCAAAAGCACTTTTTGCAGAAAAGCGTCCGTGGCCAATCTAGACACGCTTTTCCGCAAAAAAGCCCCGATCGCCATTTTCGCGATCGGGGTTTTTTTGCGGAAAACAAATCTCTGCTGTCTACACTGGCCCTTTTACGCAAAAGTTTTTTGGAAAAAGACTTTTGCCCGAACGGGAGCAGCATAGTATTTCCGCAAAAGCACTGACAATCTTACATGAGATCGTCAGTGCTTTTGCGGAAATTCAAGCGGCCAGTGTAGACAGCTGGCAAGTTTTTCTGCAAAAGCAGATGATTTTGCAGAAAAACTGGCCAGTCTAGACACAGCCTATGAGTTTTTCTGCAAGAGGCAATGCAAATGTAGTGCAGATTAGCATTTCCGGAACAGTTTTTGTGCAAAATGGCCACGGCCACACTGCCTATTTTTGCGCAAAAACCTCTAGCGCAAAAATGGAATGAAAGTAGACAAATGAAGCAAGAGAACATGCTAATTTGTGCTTCATTTGCCTTGCCTCTTGTGGAAAGCTCATAGTATAGACCAGGAGTGGCCAGTCTGAAGTTGTTGAGCCGCATGCGGCTCGCAAAGAAAAAAACTGTGGCTCCTGATGGAACTGGGATGGAACCTGGAACTGCTCAGGTCAGCCGCTCTCACAGCTGGGCCGTTGTGAGCCGCATGCATGCTCATGGCCTGCGCCGTTCCGCTCACGGCCCCCAGTGCACTATGTCATATCCTGCACATGCAGGCTGGGTCACACACAGCGTTCCAGCCTTCACGTGCTAGCAGCCAGCTGCTGAGCACAGGCAGTGGCTTTGGGACCCGGGCATAAAGTTGGGTGGAGAGATGCCTGCCTCTGGAGAAGGAGAGGAGGGGGCAAGCAGTGTGCATGGCATCCTGGATGTGGCGCAGTGGCTCTGGCTCCGGGACCCAAGCATAAAGTTGGAGGAGAGGGAATTGGGTTACAGCAGGAAGGGGAGGTGTCTGGCTCTGGGGAAGAGAAGGAGAAGAAAAGGGAAGGGAAGGGGGATTGTGTTGCACACGGCGTCCTGGCCAGCTCATGCGCAAAGTCGGCTGCTCAGCGCATGTGCCCCAATGCCTGGAGGGAGACGCGTGGCTGTAGCAGTGGCTCCAGGACCCGAGAATTAGGTTAGAGTGGGGGAAGGGGGATTGTATTGGGTGTGCGTGTGTGTGTCTGTTGCATCACTGGGGACTTTTCCCCCCTGCTTCCTGCCTGCACAGGGGGGAAAAGAGGGAGGGAGTAGGAATCCTGGGACTGCATGCCAGCTCCAACTTCTCAGAAAGCACACGTCTGTCATCTTCTCAAGAAAGATGTGGAGAAATTGGAAAGGGTACAGAGAAGAGCGACAAGAATGATTAAAGGTCTAGAGAACATGACCTATGAAGCCAGGCTTCATGAACTGGGCTTGTTTAGTTTGGAAAAAAGAAGATTAAGGGGGGACATGATAGCGGTTTTCAAATATCTAAAAGGGTGTCACAAGGAGGAAGGCGAAAATTTGTTCCTCTTGGTTTCTGAGAACAGGACAAGGAGTAATGGGCTTAAAGTGCAGCAGGGGAGGTTTAGATTGGACATTAGGAAAAAATTCCTAACTGTCAGGGTGGTCAAATATTGGAATAAATTGCCAAGGGAGGTGGTGGAATCTCCCTCTCTGGAGATATTTAAGAACAGGTTAGATAGACATCTGTCAGGGATGGTGTAGACGGAGCTTGATCCTGCCTTGAGGGCGGGGGGCTGGACTCGATGACCTCTCGAGGTCCCTTCCAGTCCTATTATTCTATGATTCTATGATTCTATGCACTTCCTGAGAAGTTGGAGCTGGCATGCAGTCCTGGGACTCCTACACACACACACACCCTGTGCAGGCAGGCATCGGGGAGGGAAGGAAGTCCGTGGTGGAGTGACAGACCAGGCATTTCAGGAAGCGCATCAGCTATTTAGGGGAGGGGAAGAGTAGCCTGCGTGCTTCCTGAGACCTGGGATCACCAGGTACTAATCCCAGCGGTCTCTGTCCCTTTCCCCTGGCCAGACCCCCCTCCACAAGTACCCTGCCCCAGCACCCTGTCCGCTGCCCCCACCAGCACAGTTGGGGCCACATTAGTGAGGCTTGGGGGGTTTGGGAGGGGTTTTTTTTTTGCATCTCACTTGTGTGGCCCTGACTGACTTTTCTGTGGGTCAGTGACCCCTGACTCAAAATAGGTTCCCCGCCCCTCTCATAAATAAAGACAACGATGAAACATTTTGTGTTTAACATAATATTTTGTTTAATAATGAAGCCTGGCCAACAAGCCCCCATATGGCCGCAGCATCATAACACTCCTGCACCCCCCCAGATCCCAAACCTGAGTCTATCATACACTGGAACCCCATATCCTGAGCCTCTCACATCCCCAAACTCCTGCACCCTCACATCCCCAGTCTTCTGCCACAACACTCCTGCACCATCCACACACTGCAAATCTGTGTCCTGAGCTCATCATACTCCCAGCCTCCCTGCCCTGAGCCCCTCATGCACCCCAGCCCAAACTCCTGCACCCTCACAGCCACAAACCAGCAGCTTGCTCAGCACCCCAACCCTCCACCTGACCCCAACACTCTCCAGCCTGGAGCCTCCTCCCTGAGCCAGCATCCTCTTCCCTACTTCCTCCTGCACCCAAATTCCCTCCCAGAGCTTGCACCTCTCACTCCTTCCCAGTGCTTTTTTTCTGAGCCACAATAGCAGTGGAGACAGTGTGAAGAGCCAGGGAAAAACTGTTGAACAACCCCCCCCCCCAAAAAAAGTCAGGACTGTGGGACAGTGTACTAGCACCTATTTTCCCCCAGCACGGCGGTTTTTTTTTTTTTTTTGCTCAACAACTTTGCCCCGGCTCTTTGCGCTGTCTCCACTGCTATTGTGGCTCTTTGTCTGGAACGGGTTGGCCATCCTGGTGTAGACAAAGCCCAAATAAAGAGAAAACAGGGACAGGTGTGGAGGTCAAAGGGCTAAAATGAGGGAACTGGATGGGGACTCCGAGCAGAGATCCCTGGACAGGGTCCACTGTCCCTCAAAGTCCTCAAGAAAGCCAGCAGATGCCTCCCAGTGGGACTCTAGACACTTCTGGGGGAGGGAGGAGGACAGGGGTGCCCACACATGCCTGAGTAGCAGGCCCACAGCACTTGCTGCAGGACCCAGAAAAGCAAATGGATGGTGGTAGTGGTGGTGGTTGTGGGGAGGGGGAAGAAGTGAGGCCAAGAATGGAAAAAGGCCCCTGCATCAACTGAGGCTGAGGAGGGAGCAGCAGTGGCAGTGACAGAAGCAGCAGGAATGTGGGGGAGGGGAACAACACCCCACCCCAGCATCCCACAAAGAACTACACCAACCACCCCAGGGACTGTGATGGGGTGAAGCAGCCCCACACTGACCTTGCAGGGCTCAGGCAGAGCTACCCGGCTGCAGAGGCTCTGCCCCCGCAGCCCTACTGAGCATGTCCAGGCTGCGCCTCAGCTATAAAAGCCTGGGGAGAGGCTCAGTCTGGGCTGGCGGCTGGAGGGGAAGGACCTAGGAAGGGAGCGCCTGTCCAGTATCCATCAGCGACCCTAGGAGAAGCTAGCGAAGGCACCGGGGCCAGTTGGGATGTCACTGGGGTCGTCAACAGAGGAGAAGTTGCCCTTGGGAATGTGGAGGACCCTGAGAGTACGTGGTAAGAGACCCCATCGGACCAGATAGGAAGTGGCTGAGGGAGGGTGCAGGAGAGCAGCCTCTCCCACCCTGGGGAACCTCGGCGCGTTTCGGGTGGATTCCCCTCTGAGGGAGTGGTGGGCCATCCTGCCTTGGGCCGGAACCTGGTGGAGTAGGGTGAGCCTGGGTCCCCCCACCAGGGGTGCAACCCCACCCCATCAGTGGCCTGCCATCACAACCCTGCCTTAAAGGGCTCCCCATAGACTTTGCATAAAGACTCTGGCCAGTGGGCCAGCAGGCTCCTCCTTAAAGGGCCATTCCATGATTGCGTGTAGAGCCTCGGGCCAGTGACTATATAGAGAGACTCAGGGTCCTACCCCGGCCCTCTGGAGGTGGCCGGGAAGACTGCCCTGTGACAGGGACCAAGATGGAGACACGGTCCCTTACAAATCCCCCCCACACACCCTCATTTCAGAGCAAGCTGTGGGGAGAAAGGGCCCCAGGAGCTGCCCTAAAGGAGCCCTTTTATCTCTCTGCCCCAGAGGAAGCAGCAGCAACAGTAGCAGGAATGGTGGAGTCCAGGCCTGCAGCAGTGGAGAAAGGGGCTAGGTAGTTCCCCAAGAAGATGGAAAAAGGAGGCCTCCTTCCCCTCCCCCACCCGGGGCAGGGCAGTGGAGGCCCCCCTACCCACCACACAACCAGCATCTCCTACAGCTAGCTGAGGTAAAGGGGGTGGCGGGAGGAAACTGCCTGCAAACAATGCAGGTGGAGAGGGGAGGGGGCCTAGCCCAGAATAACTGTGAAGCCAAGGCTTGCATGCCTGCCACAACAGAAGTAGCCGCAGGCTGCCATCCAGGGGCGGTCAATCGGGGGGCTGCAGGAGAGCTTCCACCCCGAGAAGCCCGCAGAGCCACCCCAGTCCTCCCCATCGGGGGCTCGTACCCCATTCCTCCCTCACCTCCTTCCACTTACCCCTCCCTAGCCCCCCTTCCTGATGTACAAAATAAAGGACACGTGTGTTCAAAAATAGAAACTCTCTTTATTTAACAAAACTGGGGGGGGGGTGGATTAACCTCTGGGGAGACTGGGGAAAGGAGGTGGGAGAGGGGAAGAGAGAGGGTGGGAGAGGGGAGGAGGAAACCTGGGAGGAGGGAGCTGGAAGGGGGAAGCCAGGGGAAGAAGGAGAAGGGGAAGTATCAAACTATGGTACGCCATATCTTCAGTACTGTGTACAGATGTGGTCTCCTCACCCCAGAAAATATATTTTGGCCTTGGAAAGGGTTCCGAAAAGGGCAACTAAAATGATCAGGGGTTTGGAACAGGTCCCATATGAAGAGGGGCTAAAGAGACTGGGACTTTTCAGCTTAGAAAAGAGGAGACGGAGGGGGGATATGATAGAGGTCTATAAAATCATGAGTGGTGTAGAGACGGTGCATAAAGCAAAGTTCTTCATTAGTTCCCATAATATAAGGACTAGAGGACACCAAATGAAATTAATGGGTAGCAGGCTTCAAACTAATAAAAGAAAGTTCTTCTTCACAAAGCAAATAGTCAACCTGTGGAACTCCTTGCCACAGGAGGCTGTGAAGGCTAGAACTATAACAGAGTTTAAAGAGAAGTTAGATAAAGTCATGGAGATTGGGTCCATGGAGTGGTATTAGCCGGGGGTAGAAATGGTGTCCCTGGCCTCTGTTTGTGGAAGGCTGGAGATGGATGGCATGAGACAAATGGCTTGGTCATTGTCTTCGGTACATCCCCTCCAGGGTACCTAGTGTTGGCTGCTGTTGGCAGACAGGCTACTGGGCTAGATGGACCTTTGGTCTGACCCAGTGTGGCCATTCTTAGGTTCTTATGTTCTAAGCTCAGAGCTCAGGGTCGGGGGTCTCACTGCACCACCTCGATTTTCATGCAAACCTGCTCCTGGGTTCGCATGTGGCCTTTGGTGGCCAGGCTGGCAGCGATCCTGCCCTAGACGGCCACTTTCCTGTGCTTAGAGTGGAGGTCGTGGCCGTTGGAGGCCTCCCCCCAAACCTGGATGAGGTCCACGATCTCCGCACTAGACCAGGTGGGCGCCCACCTCTTGTGGCCCCGGGCAGGCTCCTGGGAGCTGCCAACCTGGTCCCGGGAAGAGGCGGAGGGCTGGGTGGCAGCGGGTGGCTGGCTCGTGCCGTGCCAGGTGCAGGGTCTGCTGGCTGGCTGCTGGCAGGCTTGCACCTGGCATGGGCACTGTAGGCAGACCGTGCACCTTTAAGGGCTCCGGGGCTGGGAGGGGGGCAGAAGAGTTTCCCTGGTTGTGCCCAGAGTGGCCACCAGGGCAAGCTGGGAAGGGCTAGCCTCCCACTAGTTCGAATTAAGTGGCCACACAGCCCTTAATTCGAACTACTTAATTCGAATTAGGCGTTAGTCCTCGTAGAATGAGGTTTACCTAGTTCGAATTAAGTGCTCCGCTAGTTCGAATTAAGTTCGAACTAGCGGTTTGCATGTGTAGCGCCTATCAAAGTTAATTCGAACTAACGTCTGTTAGTTCGAATTAACTTTGTAGTGTAGACATACCCTCAGAGACTAACAAAAATATATAGTATCCTGAGCTTTTGTGGATAACGCCCACTTCATCAGATGAGTTGGACTGGAAATAGAAAAGGCCCTGAGCCCTCTTTCAACATTCTCTTAGTTATGTCAGTTTTGAGCACTGTACTTGATTTAGTGATTCTGTTTCTTTTCTATATGGTTTTATGAGAAGCAATCCCATTCCAGGCACATCCTGTTTTCTTGGCACAACCAACCTCTTACCTCCCTTAAGAGGATAAGAGGAAGCTGTATACTGAATTTGGTGGTCGCAGCTCTTACTCTTTAGGAGAAGTTCTTGAACAGACAGATAGACAGACAAACCTCTCAAATACATAAGTCTCAATCTAATATATATCTGCCCATAAATACATTATATGTATATATAAAACATATACTGAAAACCTGTGTTATTTTACCAGGATATTTGTGTGAAAATTAGTGCTATTTTGTCTATGCTCTCACAGGAAAAAAGGCAAGGATATAAAAAAATGTTTACACCGTGAATAAGGAAAATGATCCTTCTTTTCTTATGAATAAATAAAAATGTTTGATTTTTTTTTTAGGGAAACACAAAGTTTATCTTGACTACAAATGTTTATTTTGATTTAATATTCACAACAAGCCAATGAATTGTTGATATTTTTCTTTTGCCATACTATAAATAATAATAATAATAATAAAGATTGAGCTTGGTAGCCGTATTAGTCTGTATCTGTAAAAACAACTAGGAGTCCTGTGGCACCTTAAAGACAAACAGATTTATTTGGGCTTTCATGGGTAGAAACTTCTTTGTCAGATAAAGTTTTTAAGGTGACACAGGACTTGTTGTTTTTATAAAAAATAAAGTGAAGGTTCCTGAACTGATGGAGGGAAGTCAACAGAGTATCCACCTCAAGATCCACTTGACCCAAGTCTATAAAACAATCACCTGCAAACTCGATTATGTGAAGCATGGATAGCGCATGAAGCAGAAAGTGCATATGCAATAAAACCCACAATTGTATGTGTGTACAGTTCAAAAGAAAAAAAGAGCACACTAATGCTTAAGAAAACAAAGAAAAACAGGAGTGAAGGTGCTATATGATCAAGTATGCTGGACTGCAAACAAAGATGGTGGCCTTTCAGTTACACTTGGGCAAGGGGAGTGGTGTACATGACATTGCTCTTAGGAAAAGTCCCAAATGAATATGAGCTTGGTAGGATTGCTTCATGACATTGTCACTTCTGACCTCACATTTCTCCCAATTTTATCAGCAACCTGATTATTTATTTATTTAAATAAGTTATGAAGGCAGGGTTGGAATTTTATCAGTAGCTGCTGGACAAAAAAATGCTGCCTTAGGGGAGACATAGCAGATTTACTTATAGGAAATACTGTTTTTTTAAGTGTGTTTATCACTTTGTTCTCTGACCTGGCTTCCCACCTGTCAATAATGAGCAATTAGTGAAAGGTAAGAGTAGGGTGAGAGTATTTGTGTATATTTTTGTCGTATTTGAATGAAAATGTCTATATTTAGAGGGAATCTTTTTTCCCATGTCTCCTTTATTTGTCAATTGATTTTGATAAAAATAGAGCTATTTTTTTTCATTTTTAGAGACCCCTCATATTGTGAAGCCCTACTCTATAGTTTAATTATTTTATGCCTTAATCTAGCTCTGTCTGAGAGCACCTTAAAGCCTCAGTTGTCCAGAAGCAACTATTCTACACCCATGCTATTTCGGGATACCGGAGTATCCCGAAATAGCTAATCCTGCATCTTCACAGCAAGCCTGTTATTTCAGGCTTGCTATTCCTATGTCCCTGTAAACCTCATTCTACGAGGAGTAAAGGACGTTGCGGAATAGTGCTTTATTTCGAAATCTGGCACTGTATAGACAGTGCCAAATGATGAAATAAGCTATTTCAAAATAGCATTGAAATAAGATACACAATTTGTGTAGCTCAAAATGTGTATCTTATTTTGAGTTACAGTGCAGTGTAGATGCACCCTTAGAGGGATCTGTCTGAATCATACATTTGGGATGTTTAGTAGCACAGATGGTCAGTCTAGCTTGCTCGTAACTGTCGCCTCCATTTGGTAACAGGAATGTGTTCAAAGACTTCAATTTTATTCTACGTGGTTTCTAAGGAATCCTTACAGACATTTTTACTTGTAGTCCAGGTTTTGCTTCTACTGCTTGTGGAATCACATGGGTTCCCTAGCCTATCATGCCTGAAAGTCCTGCAGGAGGCAGTGAAGAGCAGATCCAGCCAAGTGGGAGTTTCCTAAGCATAGATGGCTTGGAGTCAGTATAGACCCCTTTGAGGGATTGGGGCTGGCGGAAAGGAGTATGTACAGAGCTCCCCTGTGCTCTGGATAGTCCTAGCTGGCTGGAATGGTCCCTTGGAGCTACAGTGAGCTGAATAGAAGAACTTGCCCTGAGGTTTCTCTAGTTGAGGCTAGGAAGGAGAGAGGAAGATGAACCAGTTCCTGGCCACTTAGTGTAATACCATGCTGATTCTCCCTCTCTCTCCCTTTTCTAAGTCCTTTGCTGAAAACAGCTTGGTTGACTCCCACACTAGCACCTATTTCCTTTTTATGCTCAGAAGTCAAGTTCTAGGGAATACTTTAATGCATAAAGGATGAATTTCTATGAAAATAAACAAATGGTATTGTACCTCTCTTACACCATTAAGATTAGGAATTTGAAAGCACTAGTGGGAAGAGGCAGGCTGAAAAAAACATCAATATAGGAAAAGCATCAGTTATATCTATCATTAACATTATTAGCTTATGCTGGTCTTTTTGGCTGTAGAATAGGAGTATCTTGTTGTTTAGTTAAATTCCTCCTGTTTCAGATTGCACCATCCCCTTTGCATACACTTTGGGTACGTTTGCACAGCAGTATTATTTCGGAATAACTGACATTATTTCCAAATATCAAAATGGGCATTTATACAACAAGCCATTATTTCAAAATAATGTCGAGATAGAAGATATCTTACTCCGACTCCTGTCACCCTCATTTCACAAGGAGTAAGGGAAGCCAAAGGAAGAATGCTCTTCCTTTGACTTCCTGCTGTGTAGACAGCACCAAAAGCTGAGTTAAGACGTTTCGACTTCAGCTACACAATTGATGTGGCTGAAGTTGCATATCTTAATTTGGCTTTTGCCCTGCTGTTTGTACCCTTTGAGGCCTGTGTGAAATGGGTCTGTGTGACTGATGAGTGGGCCATCTGCCTCCTTTACCTGTTTACTTAGCCTCTTCTTCCCTCTGTCTGTTCTCTATTTGGTCCTTCCCTGCCCTGTATCTACTTTTTCTTCAAAATTCTAAAATATCTTGGTGCGTTTCTTCTGTCTAAAAATGAGCTTCTTCATAAAATGAATATTAGCCATTCTTTCTCTGCCAATGTTTGTGTGAACAAAATTGGACCGGCACAAATGTTCACCAAAGCAGTCAATCAAAATGTACCTTTTAACTGTCTGAAAAGCTAACAAATATTTGTTCCAACTCTTTGCCCAGCTTAGTTCATCCTGAGCCTCGAAGTTTTCTTAACCTTATTTTTCCTTTACTGAGGGACACAAGATTTACATGGTGATGCTCCACTACCTCGCAATAAATCCTTCAAATCCAGATGTTTTATCAGATTCTACAGCTTCTCTGTTCAAAACCACCTTCCCAAAGATAGGGGCTAACATCTGCACAGGGGATATCCTCTGCACTATTGTGTTTTAGCATATGCCTGACTGTTCAGAATCCCATTTATCAATGGTGTGCCTCTATCTGAACAAGGAAGGCAGTTGTGGTTTACTAGATTTTTAGCTGTGAAATGAGGAAGGATATGCTTCCTTGTGGTTTACAATTACACTGTAGAATGTAACAAACATATTTCTTCATCCCTTCTTAAGAGCCTTCTCTCCTGCAGAAGCAAGGAGGCATATAAAAGTTCTAGATAAGACACTACTTATCTAAAAGTAAAACTGTGAGGGCCATGAATGAATTATGAAAGTGATTGTAAAATGAAAGTTTGTGTCCATTTGAGACTTGGGCGGATAGGGCAGCTAACTGCTATAATGGTGTTTAGAAATAAAGAGTCTGTGTTATGTCTTGTGGTCCCAGTGTTTTGTGTTACACTGACCCCTGTATTGTACTATTTCATTTCAAACTGGTGTGCAAACTTTCAGTGCTGGTCTGTCGACGGGATTTTGTCTCCAAGCCAAATCTACATTTCAGATTTGAAAGGAGGGGCAAAGGTCAGTGTTCACAGGTTTGAGATCATGTTTAATATCACATGACACCTTTGTCAAACAGTACTGTGTTTAAAAAAATCCTGTCTGGGTTTCAGTAGTTAAGGAACCTGATGCCCTAACTCCAGACTTTATATTATTTAACCCCTAACATTCTTGCTCTTGTTCTCAAACTTAGAGAAATAAATGGTGTTTCTATTTAAAATACATGATGAAATCCTGGCTTGCGTGCATATTGGTGTAGGTCTGCTCACAAATTTGTTACCAGATGAAAATCAGGCTCCAAACAATATTTATTATTTCACACAACAATAGATGCTATCCTCAGTGCTATTTAAATACTCGTTAGAGACTATTAAAGGGGAAGACTGAGAAGGCTGGAGGCAAAAGTTTGTTTTGCTGGCTACAAATAGAACAGTCTGCTCCTCACACTGCTGTGTCTATGGCTTTGAGCAGTGACCTGAAGAGACTGCTCTGCAGTGGAGGGATATCATATTTCAGTCTTTCCATCACCATCCTTTTGGAAATGAGTTCCAGTTCTACTTAATGGAACTGTCCTTTGGAACCTCAGCTGAGATGAATGAAACCATAGTGTACTTAGGGCAGTTACGCCCATTTGAAATGGCTACAGATAATAAATAAAGCAATAGCAAATTATTGCTTCACAAGAAGTGCAAATGGCCTTTTGGCTCGCTCTTGTCTGCCTCCAAATCAGGAGGATAGAGTGTGTGATGTAGCTGATATAGTGGATGAAAGCCCCAGTCATTCACCTCTGGCAATCAGTGTTCAGATAGCTCTTAGGTCATAAAAGCTTGATGGTCCTAAAGTAGGCCCAAGTGGACATTTGTCCACATTATAAATAGCGCCTCAGACTTTTGTGTGATCAATCTGTACTTAGGAAAGCCCCAGTCAGGGCTTAAAGTAAGGGTCAGTCTTGGGGATATAGCTCCCCCAGCTATTAGCAATGGGATGACTGCCCTTCTTCTTTCACTCCTGGCTCACAAGGACTTATACAATGGGACAATCTGTCGAGGATGTGTCAGGGAGTACAGGGGTGCTTGGCTGAATAGATTCTGCTACCCATGCAGGATTTTGCACCAGGAATTTCAACATTTTCCCTGAAAGAAGCTGCCTACCACTACTATTTGTTTTTATACAGATTCCCCCTCATGGCCAACTCAAAATAACAGGTTTAAAGAAATGGTGACAAGCAGCACCAGGGATGTTTCCAGCTGCACAGAGGGTACATACAGGCACTTTGTTTTGCTTAGCTGATCATCACCCTCTGCTACGAGACAGGAAGTCCTTTTTAGAAACATTTCTTCCCTTGTCCTCACTGTCTTCCCCTTGTTGCATCCCAATACCACAAGATGATGCAAGGCCTCCTCGCCATGTGATGTAAGGACCTATGATGATAACATCCTATTTTGATCTACTCTAATCTCTGATCCCTGGACTGGAACAGCAGGAGTCTTTCTGTTCATGCCAGAAGTGCTTGGGTAGAACTGTGTGGAGAACCCGCTCTGTCTGCCTTTCTCTGACCAGTGGTATTTATCCTTCACTGTAATGATTGCTAATATCCCCCAGCCTTAAAGGAAAAGAAGAAATGATATTATGTTGGGGTGAGTTTGGGAAGGAGAAGTGATCAAAGAATAGCTGGCATTTTCACTAAGAAACAGGTCTCTCCAAAATACATTATAGTGTATGATTTTAAAGCACACTGTGGTGACCAATAAGGAAATAAGAACACTTAATTTGAAGGCGCTGTAACTCTTCTCTAACAATTTGGGTGGAAGCTCTAGCTCCTGAATTCATGTTCTCAGAAAAAACAGTAATTTCCTTTATTTCAGGGAAATGCTGAATCCTGCCACCTCTACACGTATCTGATCATTGCAGTAAAATGGTAAGAGCTGAAATGAAGCTGAGCCTTAAGGGAGAAAGAAATAAAAAATGGCCAGCACACTGCTTCAGCCAGTCTTTACATCTAACTTGCTTTCAAATGGGAGAAAGGAAGGCAAAACTAGCTAATAGCCATCTCAGATGCTGAATGGGTACTAGGAAGGAGTTGGCTGAATTGAAACAATAATATATACAGAAATACTCATGGGTACGAGCACATTATGATTTGCTCCCATTTTTCCTGAGAGCTTGATGATATCTTTGCAACTCTTGAGAAAACAGGGTCCTAGGAACTTTGCACAATTTGGCACATCTTAGCATGACTCACAGTTTCTGCTTCAGGGAAACTATAGCTGAAAAGAGGTGGAGTTGTTTCATCCAGGTCAGCATTTAGGTGGATTGGCAGAGGGATATGGGAAAATTGTAACGTGCCCTCCTGCCTGTTTTTTAAAACAAGTGCTACCAGTCTCTCTTACTCATTAGTAATATAATTCACCAAACAGATACACAAGGAATTATACAGGCTGAAAGGATGGGTTCTCTTCTGTTCGTATTATATCCCTTTTAGGCAAATAAAGTAACAACGAAGGAAACAAAATGGGCTGTAACTGGAAACACTGTTGTATGTTACTATGTTGATACTGCAAGTTGTCCTTCACCAAAAGAAGAATACCCTGCTGAATGAAGAGGGGTTAGCCACAGTTACTTGCTGAAGTGGCATAGGGGGTGTAATTTAGGTAGAATTTAAACTGTAGGGTTTTCAAAACTGATCCAGTTTATTCTGGTTTTCAATGGTCAGAAATAATGTGTGTGGGTTCTGTTTGGCTGCTAAGTTCTATGAGGATCCCATGTCTTCATGATATTAGCTGTTTGGGATGTTGTGCAGTCTACACCAAACAGATAGGCACAACAGCTTCAGGAGGCTCAAACAGTTAAAATGCTTATACCAACTGACTTTTCTGATACCCAAATGGGGAGGGGTTAGGGGTTGTCAGGGTCATTTGATTTTCATTGTGGTTTAAGGTAAATACAGTTAATACTGCTTTTTTAAAAGGACAGTATGTGATGAGATGATTAGAGATTTTGGCTGACACTGAGGAAACAGGAACTTCCAAATTCTAATCTTGGCTCTACCACTGACTCGCTCTAGGGCCTTAGGCATGTTCCTTTACCACTGACTCACTTTTCCCATCTGTAAAATGAGAATAATAATAATGCCTATCTGACAAGGTTGATGTGACAATTATTTAGTTAATTTATAAAGCACTATTATTATGGCTGAACGTTCCTAAGGTTATTAGAGCAGTTTGAAACATTTCTTATGAAACCTAGAACTATGCAAACTTTGCCTGGTTTTGAACTTTCCTAAAAACTAGAACCGGGGTTGAGTTTTGAGCAGAAGCTGGCCAGTTTATGGGATTTCCATCAAGTCATATGTAGTTCATGGCATTGCATGGTTTGAACATGAAACACAGTAGAATATAGCAGTTTCATGTGGACTTTTTGGATTCATTTGAGCCCAGACCTTTAAAGTGAGCTCTAAGAGGTATTGACTTTTGGTGGATTGAAAAGAAGAAATAAGAAAAAGTTCATGGAAAGCCCTGAGTTTAGTTCTTTTTTAGAGATGTTTCCTACTGGAATATATGTATCATATTATAGCCATTGCTCAGCCCTGTGGTACTGTGTTTGTCTTGCAATGTTTTGGCCACTGGGAACTTCACAGCATCCTGGGGAATAGACTCTCCTGGTGCAAAAGAACAGGCCCCTAGCAATCGTGTTAAAGGTGAATTCCTACTGGATATCAGCAGTGTGTGGGTTTTGTCACCCAGCTGCACAGTTCTGATTCCATTCAATAAAGGGCAGCAGCATATGTCCACACTAGCCATTTTATTACTCTACACTGTATCACTACATACACTGCACTGAAAATATTCAAAATATACCATATGTAATTTGAATTCTGTTCATAATCATCCTGTTGTCCAGCCAATCTATATAGACGATGGTAGAGCCTTCCATCAAAGCCTCTGCATAATGTATCTGCAATAATCTCTCCAGTGCTGGTATGAGCACGGAAGTGAGCTTTGATAGGCACAGCATCCTTTTGTTTATGTTTAGAGGAGTGTCTTTTGCTCTTTGAAGATGCAGTGAGTGACTTAGAATGAGTGTTAACAGGCCCTCTGCTCTGCGACCACTGTTGGAAACCCCAGCATTGACGATGTATGGAAATCAGCACACATCAGATGCACTGTGTTTCTGGATTGCAGCCATGCTGGGGAGAAGAGTCATTTTGCTCTGTGATAAGGAACAGTAGTTGGGAGGACAAAAGCAGCTCAGGCTGCCTAGAGCCCATGTACTCTTGCTTAATGTATGGTAAGTCTTATCCTGCTGATAAAAGTACTGTGGGGTTAGGGTTTGCCTGTGAGACGACCCATGATATACCTGCTACCCCTCCCACAGGAGGGATTACTTTATATGAGGTTAACACTGGGAAGAATATACCAGAGGGAAAAGGGAATAATAAAAATATCAGAAAGAGAATGATTAAGCTGTTAAACCGTGTGCAGCATATCATAGCAGTACATGTCTAATTCTTAAAGGCTCCAAGGCTTGTGAAGAGATGATAAATAATAAATAGTAATTAAATTAAAGATGTACATTCTGTATTGCTCTGAATTCCAGGAAGTTCCAAAATGGACATACACATAACCATAATGATTAAGATCCGTAACTGAGCTTACCCTGTTGGCGCCATCTCAGATAGAACTTTGAAGTGAGTTCACACGTACAGACTATTCAAGAAGCTGTCAGATTTTCACATCTTTTGACTAAAAATATAACAAAAATACAGAGACAGGTGATTTTCCTTACTTGAGCAATTATTTAGATCCAATTTCTCCTCTGATATATCTTTTAATCACCATCATATATATAGTGGCCCAGTGTCTGAGAGTCTGTAACGCCGAAATGCTGGCTGTTCCCTCTGAGCGGCGCTGTTGCCTGAAATGCTGGCTGTTCCCTCTGGGCGGTGCTGTTGCCTGAAATGCTGGCTGTTCCCTCTGAGCGGCGCTGTTGCCTGAAATGCTGGCTGTTCCCTCTGAGCGGCGCTGTTGCCTGAAATGCTGGCTGTTCCCTCTGAGCGGCGCTGTTGCCTGAAATGCTGGCTGTTCCCTCTGGGCGGTGCTGTTGCCTGAAATGCTGGCTGTTCCCTCTAAGTGGCCTGTGCTGCATGGGGAGTACAGGGCCCAAACGGCCGCTTGCGTCGCTTGCTCCCCCGCGGTGGCCCGGCTGAGTGGCGCAGAAGTCAGCCGAGTGCCACAGTGGGAGGTGAAGGGGGGTGGGGTGGTGATATGTGGCATGACAGCGGCTCCAGGCCCTGCCCCCTAGCCGTGAACGTCACCGCCCCGCTCTCCTTCGTCTCCCGCCGTGGTGCTCGGCTGACTTCTGCGCTGTTCAGCCAGGCCGCCACGTGGGAGCAAGCAGCGCAAGCAACTATTTGGGCTCCGCGCTCCCTGTGCAGCACAGGGAGTGCGGAGCCCAAATGACTATTTGGGCTCCGCGGTCCCCCGAGTGAGAGGCAGGAGGGGGAGGAGAAGTGAAAGAGAGAGACAGAGAGAGAGGCAGGAGGCGGAGGAGAGCTGAGAGAGAGGGGGAGACAGGAGGAGGAGGAGGAGGAGGAGAGAGAAAGAGAGAGAGAGAGAGAGAGAGGGAGCGAGAGACCGGAGGCTCAGGAGAGAAGACCGACGTGGAGGAGAGACCTGAAAATCCCGTCTTATGACGGGCTAATTGGCTAGTTTATAATAGGAGCTGACAGAACAATGATAAACTCCATCACTTGTTCAGCATTGGAAAAAAACCCAATTACTAGTTACTAGTTTGAGACAAGATGGACTGATTGACTTGGATGCCCGGGCAGCCATAGAGTCAGTATTTCAGGGAAGAGGAATATTGTCCTCCTCACTTCTGATCTGAGTAGGTGTGATGCAGCCATCATATTGACAAGCATTTCTTTCTTTCAAAAAGTTTAGGACTAGGTGTTTCAGCATCTGATTAAACTATTTTCCCTTTATGAGAAAACATTAGCACGAGCTCCCAGTCACCTTGTTCCTCGTGGGCATTTACACCAGTGCAAATTGGGCATAAAATGCTACCAAATTAGAATGGTGACCTTTTGAACAGGTGCAAAGTATTTCACCAGAGGAAGGGCAATGATGAGATTTCAGGACTGACTTTATCACTGCTGTTGTACGACCTATTTCTGAAAAGGATGTCATGAGATGGCAGCTCACTTTAATCTGGAGTGGGAGTGTCTTTCCCTTGATCAGTCTATGGTATTTCTAATGCTCCTTTGACCATGGTCTGTGAGAATGCTCACAAGTACTCAGCATTTTTATTTTAATTTATTTGCAGTGTATACTCTCATGTGGTGTATCTCATTTCTCTTTTTAAAGTAAAATGAGTTGAAAAGGGGCCAAATTCTAATCTTAGTTGCATTATTGTAAATCCAGAATAAATGTAATTGGAATTTCCCCAGATTTATATCCACACCAATTTTACTTCAATTTTGACATCTTTGGGGCAGAGACCTTATTTTTCTTCTGTCTCTGTACAGTGCCTAGCCCAATGGTGTCCTGGACTACCTCTGTGGTTTCCATGTGACATAAGAACATAAGAACGGCCGTACTGGGTCAGACCAAAGGTCCATCTAGCCCAGTAGCCTGTCTGCCGACAGTGGCCAGCACCAGGTGCCCCAGAGAGGGTGGACCGAAGACAATGATCAAGTGATTTGTCTCCTGCCATCCTTTTCCAGCCTCTGACAAACAGAGGCCAGGGCCATCATTTCTATCTCCTGGCTAATAGCCTTTTATGGACCTAACCTTCATGAAATTATCTAGCTTCTCTTTAAACTTTGTTATCGTCCTAGCCTTCACAGCCTCCTCTGGCAAGGAGTTCTACAGGTTGACTACACGCTGTGTGAAGAAGAACTTTCTTTTATTAGTTTTAAACCTGCTGCCCATTAATTTCATTTGGTGTCCTCTAGTTCTTCTATTATGGGAACTAATAAATAACTTTTCTTTATTCGTCCTCTCCACACCACTCATGATTTTATATACCTCTATCATATCCCCCCCCCCCAGTCTCCTCTTTCCTAAACCGAAAAGCCCCAGTTGCTTTAGCCTCTCTTCATATGGGACCCGTTCCCAAACTCCTAATCATTTTAGTTGCCCTTTTCTGAACCCTCTCTAAAGCCAAAATATCTTTTTTGAGGTGAGGAGACCACATCTGTACACAGTATTCAAGATGTGGGCGTACCATAGTTTTATACAGGGGCAGTAAGATATTCTGTGTCTTATTTTCTATCCCTTTCTTAATAATTCCTAGCATCCTATTTGCCTTTTTGACCGCCGCTGCACACTGTGTGGAAGTTTTCAGAGAACTGTCCACGATAACTCCCAAGATCTCGTTCCTGATTTGTCATAGCCAAATTAGCCCCCATCATACTGTACGTATAGTTGGGGTTATTTTTCCCGATGTGCATTACTTTACACTTATCCACATTAAATTTCATTTGGCATTTTGTTGCCCAATCACTCAGTTTGGTGAGATCTTTTTGGAGTCCCTCACAGTCTGTTTCTGTCTTGACTATCCTAAATAGTTTGGTATCATCTGCAAACTTTACCACTTCACTTTTTACCCCTTTCTCCAGATCATTTATGTATAAGTTGAAAAGGATTGGCCCCAGGACTGACCCTTGGGAGACACCACTAGTAACCCCTCTCCATTCCGATCATTTACCATTTATTCCTACCCTTTGTTTCCTGTCTATTAACCAGTTCTCAATCCAAGAAAGGACCTTCCCTCGTATCCCATGGCAATGTAATTTACACAAGAGCCTTTGGTGAGGGACCTTGTCAAAGGCTTTCTGAAAATCTAAGTATACTATATCTACTGGATCCCCCTTGTCTGCATGTTTGTTAACCCCTGCAAAGAACTCTAATAAATTAGTAAGACATGATTTCCCTTTACAGAAACCATGTTGACTTTTGTCCAACAAATTATGTTCTTCTACGTGCCTCACAATTTTATTCTTTACTATTGTTTTGACTAATTTGCCCGGTACTGAAGTTAGACTTACTGGTCTGTAATTGCCAGGATTGCCTCTAGATCCCTTTTTAAATATTGGTGTCACGTTGGCTATCTTCCAGTCATTAGGTATGGAAGCCGATTAAAAGGATAGGTTACAAACCACAGATAATAGTTCAGCAGTTTCCCATTTGAGTTCTTTTAGAACCCTTGAATGAATGCCATCCGGTCCCGGAGATTTGTTAACATTAAGTTTTTCTATTTGTTCCAAAACCTCCTCTAATGATACTTCAATCCAGGACAGTTCCTCAGATTCATCACCCACAAAGGACAGTGCAGATTTGGGAATCTCCCTAATGTCCTCAGCCGTGAAGACTGAAGCAAAGAAATCATTTAGTTTCTCTGCAATGGCTTTATCGTCCTTGATTGCTCCTTTTATATCTCGATCGTCTAGGGGACCCACAGGTTTTTTAGCAGGCTTCCTGCTTCTAATGTACTTAAAAAACATTTTGTTATTTCTTTTTGAGTTTTTGGCTAGCTGTTCCTTAAAATCTTTTTTTGCTTTTCTTATTACATGTTTACACTTGATTTGACAGTGTTTATGTTCCTTTCTATTTATCTCACTAGGATTGTACTTCCACTTCTTAAAAGATGCCTTTTTGTTCCTCACTGCTTCTTTTTCATGGTGGTTAAACCACGGTGACTCTTTTTTAGGTCTCTTGCTATGTTTTTTAATTTGGGGTATACATTCAAGTTGGGCCTGTATTATGGTGTCTTTAAAAAGTTTCCA
Organism: Pelodiscus sinensis; assembly: GCF_052426305.1. NCBI lineage: Eukaryota > Metazoa > Chordata > Testudines > Trionychidae > Pelodiscus > Pelodiscus sinensis. Next base: position 182,087,082 of record NC_143054.1, on the reverse strand, counting down.
TGCAGCTTGCAGGGATTTGGCTCTAGTCACTGTGCCTTTTAATTTCTTTTTAACTAACCTCCTCATTTTTGTGTAATTCCCCTTTTTGAAATTAAATGCCAGAGTGCTGGACTGCTGAGGTGTTCTTCCCACCAAGGGAATGTTAAATGTTATTATATTATGGTCACTATTCCCAAGTGGTCCTGTAATGGTTATCTCCTGGACCTGATCCTGCACTCCACTCATGACTAAATTGAGAATTGCGTCTCCCCTTGTGGGTTCCTGTACCAGCTGCTCCAAGAAGAAGTCATTTAAGCCACTGAGAAATTTTATCTCTGCTTCTCTTCCTGAGGTGACATGTATCCAGTCAATATGGGGATAATTAAAATCCCCCATTATTATAGAGTTCTTTATTTTGGTAGCTTCTCTAATCTCTCTCAGCATTTCAATGTCAGTATCACTGTCCTGGTCAGGTGGTCGGTAATATATCCCTACTGCTAATTTCTTATTATTGGAGCCTGGAATTACTATCCATAGCGATTCTATTGAACATGTTGATTCATTTAATATTTTTATTTCATTTGATTCTACATTATCTTTCACATACAGTGCCACTCCGCCACCCACCCGGCCTGCTCTATCCTTTCGATATATTTTATATCCCGGTATGATTGTGTCCCACAGATTTTCCTCATTCCACCAGGTTTCAGTGATGCCTATTATGTCAATGTCCTCCTTTAATACGAGGTACTCTAGTTCACCCATCTTATTAGTCAGACTCCTAGCATTTGTGTAGAAGCACTTTAAAAATTTGCCACTGCTTATTTGTCTGCCCTTCCCTGATGCATTGGATTCCTTTATATGCGGTTGTTTGTCTGCTCTGGCCCATGGTTTGTCCTCTCCCCTCCTCTCTTTCTGACTACATCTCTATCAATGGATTCTCCTCTAAGAGAAGTCTCCATCTGATTTACATGCATCTCCGCACCAATCGGCTTTCCCCCATCTCTTAGTTTTAAAACGGCTCTACGGCCTTTTTAATGTTTAGTGCCAGCAGTCTGGTTCCACCCTGGTTTAGGTGGAGCCCATCCTTTCTGTATAAGATCCCCCTCTCCCAAAAGTGTCCCCAGTTCCTAATAAATCCAAACCCCTCTTCCCTACACCATCGTCTCATCCACTCATTGAGACTCTGAAGCTCTGCTTGCCTACCTGGCCCTACGTGTGGAACTGGAAGCATTTCTGAGAATGCCACCATAGAGGTCCTGGATTTCAGTCTCTTTCCTAGCAACCTAAATTTGGCCTTCAGGCCACAACACAAACAATAAGAAAACAAATTAGGTCAGGCGCAATCTTGTGTTATGAAGTTTTCACGGACTTACATGAAATTCACTGAAACATGTTACACCTAATAATCAAACGTTTAGATTTTGTTATGGACTATAAGTGCTCTGAGATTTCAAGTACATATTTTAAATGTGTTTTCATAAACTGTGTCTTTAAATTTCTGGCCTTCTATGTTATCTGTCTTTATAGGTCACATTAAATGTTGTATTCTCCAGGGTTTCAAAAGGAAATAAAGCAAAATGGAATCTGGATAAGATTCAGGCAAGAAAGTGGTTGTACCTAGAAAACAAAACTATGTGTGGGGAAATGTGCACATTTCAGTTTTCAGGGAAAAAAAAACAAGATTTGTAACAGCAGGAGTTTTTATGGCTCTGTCTTTGTAACAGTATGGTATCTACCTTGGCTGCATTCTGACAGCAATAACAAGATGGCAGAAGAGAGGAGAACTGACACATTACAGCTATTTTTTGTGTTGGTCATACTGTTGCCCATATGTGACCATTAACCTTTATGCATCTATAGTAATTCATACTGTCATCGCACTGAAACTGTGACAGCATCTTCTTCCCAATAATTGCTAAGATGAAAGAAGATAGGAGGTAGAGAGGAAAGACACAGGTTATGTCTAGGCTACAAAGGTAAGTCGGAAAAAGATATGCAAATTGTGAACCGTAATTTGTGCGTCTTTTTCCACTTTTCTGTTGAAAGAGGCTTTTTGAAATTTGGCGAGTCTACATGGTGCCAAATTTCAGAAAAATCTGCCCTTTTGACACATCCCCTCTTCCCTGTAGAATGAGGTTTATAGGGATGGTGAAAGAATGTGTCTGCTTTTCCAAAAATTATTTTGGAAAAGTGGATGCATTCCTTGGACACGGCATTGCTTTCCCAGGATACCTCCAATATCCTGGAAAAGCACTTCATACTAGACATAGCCACAGATATGTGCGCCACAATACAATTGGTTCCTTCTCCCTGATCATTATGAAAAAGTTGGAAAAAGTTGCCTATCCTAATGTTCCTCCCCCATCCCTCCTCAAGGCAATATATAATCACGCACACGCACATGCGTAGGTACACATATATATCCTTTTTAGAACAGCAAAAAGTGCCAAAGCTGAGAAAAGTACCCCCCCAGTACCTCTAGTTTTCAGACACACAATTTTTCTACCATTGCAACACGTTTCTTTAAACAACTTAATCAAAGCCAGGCAGGTGTTGCAATTTTGGGGTGTAAAAAGTACAAAAATAAAGCGCTGTAAAACTTAAAACAAAAATTAATTTTTCTCTACATTTCAGTTGTGTTGCCATACCCCCCCAGACTTCCCTCAAGTATCCCCAAGGGTACTCGTAACACTGGTTGAGAAACACTGTTTTACATTTACCTTTTCTGAGGAATGTGTATACTTTTAGTATCACTGGAGTCTGCAATGGGAGCACGAGTATTTAGCAAAAATGGTAGTGAAAGTGCTGTGCATCACCAAACAAGGGGTAATTTTATCCATACATATTGCATCCAGGCAGTAGTGGATTGGGCCAGGTAAATACTATGTAGCATTTCAAAGAAGATATGCATTTCATACACAAAGAGGTGCTATATACTCCCAGGGAGACTGACTTTTTATTTTAAATTCATAGAAACAAGAAAACATAAGAGTAGAAAAATCAAGTTACTTAGATTGTGACTTCTTCCAGGCAGAGACCATCTTTTTGTCCTATATTTGTACAGCACCTACCACAATGAGGTTCCTAGATGCTACAATAATACAAACAGTAACATCAATGAATAATAAAGTTTCCATGGGACAGCACATGAGCATTTCCCTGTAACATGACGACTAATTAGGGTGGCCGGATGTCCCTATTACATAAGGACAGTTTCAATATTGGGGTTTTATAATATATAGATACCTTTTACTTGCCGATTTTTCACACTTGCTAATATGGTCACCCTACAACCATCCCTGTCAAATAGCAGATGTTACAGCAGACAAGACAATTAGAAAGTGTGGACAGAAACAGAATAACACATGAGAACACTGTCATGCTGTCTCGTGGTTCACAATCGGAACCGTCAGCCTCAGGGCAGACCATCAAAAGCAGGGCGGTCACCCTAAACTAGTGATGTGTTCTATAATTAGATTCCACCAACTCAGTAATGAATGTGGACTCCTGGACTACGCCAACAGTCTTACCATGGAATCACAGACAGACTGAAGACCAAAAGGGGACTATCTTGCTACCCAGGCAAGCTGGATGTTGTAATAAAATGGTCACATTTTTAAAAAATGACAAAATAATTTAGGTTGCTCCCACTCCCAGAATCAGATCAATTGGTACTTTAGATCTAACACAAAAGACAATACTGGTGACGAGTCCCGTAATAAACTAATTAAGGATTCATTAACTAGGAAAAAGAAATGACAGTTATTTATAAGATAAGGAAGGCAATAGATATACACAAATGAGTTCAGTTTACACACAGTTCTAAAAAGTGACAGAGCTGTAGTAATGTGTCAGCACTGAATGTCTTTTCAGGATTTAACCCATGCTGATCTTGCAGTGGGGGGTCTCTGCTTTTTGTTTTCTAGCTCCAGGCCTTGTAAGAGTCCAAACAGCAAACTCACACTAAGAGGACTCACACCAAGTACTTCTGCATGTACTTCTCCACTGGTTGATAGGGAAATCAACAAGGCTTTCATCCTACAAATAGGATGAAGTTTCATAAGGACAAATGCAAAGTACTCCACTTAGGAAGGAACAATCAGTTTCACGCATACAGAATGGGAAGTGACTCTCTAGAAAGGAATACTGCAGAAAGGAATCTAGGAATCATAGTGGATCACAAGCTAAATATGAGTCAACAGTGTGATGCTGTTGCAAAAAAAGCAAACATAGTTCTCAAATGCATTAACAGAATTGTTGTGAAAAAGACACAAGAAGTCATTCTTCCGCTATACTCTGCTGCTTAGGCCTCAATTGGAGTATTGTGTCCATTTCTGGGCACCACATTTCAAGAAAGATGTGAAGAAATTGGAGAAGGTCCAGAGAAGAGCAACAAGAATAATTAAAGGTCTAGAGAACATGACCTATGAAGACTGAAAGAATTGGGCTTTTTTAGTTTGGAAAGGAGAAGACTGAGAGGGGACATGACAGTGGTTTTCAGGGGACCCATTTTGACGATTCAGGAAGACTTGGTGACCCAAGGCAATTCAAAAATGGGAGGAGGAGAGGCAGAGCCACTCTTCTGAATTCACAAGTTGAACACAAACTTTTTTACAATTATAAAACATATTTAAGATTGTTGCATGCAATGCAGACATTACAACTAAGAATAATGCATGGAGAAATTTATATACTATTTATATACTCTAAATACTAAACATGTCCTTACAAGGATAACGCCTTTCTTCAGCAGTATTAACATATCAGTGAGCTGGTCTGGTTTCCAGCTATGAGTTTGTCAGTGCTTTGTGATGCCTACAAACTTGGTTTACCAGCAACACAAACACAAGTAAAGAAGTACTGACTGTTCATATAAATGGATCCCAAGCCAGTCGTGGATTTAGAGTTAGTGGGTCCCTGTGCTCAGCTTCATTTTGGGGACTCATCCACGAAAAACGAACATTCACTCTTACTGCCCCTCCCATTTTCCATTCTTTTTTCTTCATCCTCCTCCTATATTATAAGAAATAAGAAGTAAATGAAAACAAAGTGCTTTACCTTGATTGTTTTTGTAGTCTAACTTTTTTTTCACAGACCACTTGAAAATTCCTGAGGGTCTCAGTGGACCAGTTAATGAACTTTCCAAATATTGTTTGTATCATGAGCGAACTATTGTAAAGTACTTTGGATAAGAGTGCTTTATATATATATATATATATATATATAAACCATAATAACCTCAGTCCACCTGAATGGAGTTCTTGTATTTGCATTAAATTAATGTGAAAAATGTGTAAAAATAAAATTTATAGATGACATGAATGGAAAAATAAAAGTTAACTTCCTCTGAAAAAACTTATTCAATTTGAAAAAATTCAGATAGCTTTCTTTCCACACTTTTTCTTTACAAAATTGCTAATTAAGTAATTGAAAGTAATATTTTGTAAAGAGATACTTTCAGTTGTCAATATTGCTGAACTTGTCAACTGTTCCTGACTCATTGTATTGCACAAATAATTTTAACCTGTTTCAATAAAGAAAAGAACATGCACCAGAAGCATTTGTGACAGGTATAATTTAAAAATATTTTCAGGATGGTTTCTAATTTGGAAGGGTTGCCTGCAAACCATCATGTACAAGTCTATACAAATCAACTGGTGATCTTGAAGCACAGACCTCATCAGTTCTGATAAAATGAATGAAATGTTTCACTTAATCTTCAAAAAATTTGTATCTGTCCTCTCAGTAGAATCAATTTAATTTCTGACTGTAGTGGCCTTTAGTATCTTCATCCATACTTCTGTCAAAACACATGCAAAATAAATCAACAGTTTTCTTTAGCGAGTCATCTCTACTCTGCAATTGCACTATTATTGTGTCACAAACAACATTGACAGTCTCACTGATCATCTTCTCTTTCCCTTTTAAATTGATTTCATTGTCTCTAGTTTCACAGAAAAATAGTGTCCTGGTTTTTTTACGCCTCTCATCAGATATATCAGAGGAACCTATATTTGCCTCTGCTTCCACGGCCCTCTAGTCATTTCAAACTTCCATGACGAAACTTGTAGCTGAGGCTAACAATTGTGCAGAAATCAATAAATTTGTATCCACTATTTGCAGTGATTTGCTGACAGCATTAATTCTTTGAAGTAAATAGTTCCACAAAATAGTAAAAACAGCAGTAACATACTTTTCAAATATTTCTGCTAAGAATTTTGCTTCAGTTTTGCACATGATTTTTCAGAATTTGATGTGGCTATGTCTAATAAGGTTCTCTTTATAACATCATAGCTCATTGTCAAAGCCAAAACAGCATCTGAGTGAGCAGACCACCTGATGTCACAAATTCTTTTGACTGTCAAAGATTCTATTTGCTTGCTCCAAGTGTTATTGTAGCATACTCCATCGATGTGTGGGGAAAAAAAATCATATGTGGTTTGAACAAAGTCAAAAAAATGGGTAGCTTCCTCATTAGATGTGGCTGTAGCATTGCAGATTAAGTTTGAGGAATGGCTGGAACATGGTATGAATAAAGCAGAGGGATTTGCATTGTTCAGTCTTGCCTGTAGTCCTTAATATTTTCTTGTCATGCTTGTGGCGTTATCAAAGCTCTGCGCACAATAATTTTTGATGTCCAAACCTAAATTTGCAATGATTTCCAAAGCCATTGTCTCTAGGCATTCAGAAGTGTGGGACTTTATAGGGACAAAACAAAGAGTGCAACATTACAGGGACTGGAGGACTCAAGAGGAGGGAGCCCTGTTTCATTGGAGGGGCCCTGGGCCAGGGAGTGGTATATTTCATTGTAAATCTGCCTCTGTCCCAAACCAATGCCTATAGTAACGCTCTACAACTTTACTATTGCTGGTTATATATCTTAAAATTAATGTTAATTGGTCTATATGACTCACATCTGGTGTTGAATCAACTATGGAATAGTGCTTATCATCCTTTACTTTATCAGTGAATTGGTTTCTGTTCTGCTCTGCTATTATAGTAACGAATTCATTGTGGGGTTGGTGCATTAAAAGGTTGGTTTTCCCTGAGCTACAATACTAAAAAATTTTCAAATGTTCATTGAGAAAATTGCCAAATTCACTAAGATATTAAGGCAGATTAAAAAATACCTCTTTAATTTGACACTGATGACAGCAGTTTCACCGTGGCAATAACACCGCTCAGCACTTTCCTGCTTGAAGAACACTCCTTCTCAAATTGAGCCAAAAACACAGCATCAGGTCTTCCAGATAATTTACATCTTTGAACAAACTTACACATAGCATTAATATGAACTCATAAAGGTGGCAGCCAACAGGAGTGCAACATTACAGGGACTGGAGGACTCAAGAGGAGGGAGCCCTGTTTCATTGGAGGGGCCCCGGGCCAGAGCATGGTATATTTCATTATAAATCTGCCTCTGTCCCAAACCAATGCCTAGTGTTTTCTTTGGTTCCTTGGGGGCTTCTGTAGTATCACTTGGATAACAAATATTACTTCTGGATCTCAGCTGACAGAATACCTAACACTGATAAACATAGAATTTGGCTGCTAGCTCCAGTAGATACAAAGATGTAAAAACCTCTGGGCCTGTTTTGTTTTGTTTTAAACCTTGGAGAAGCATCTACATGGGTAGGTGGCCTTTCTCCATCATTTAGGCAGCTAGGTGGACAAGATTTAAATCTACAGGTGCAGATTTGGTGACCTGCATGATGAATGACATTTCTTTTTTTTTGACCATGTAAATTAAACCTTTGCTCTCTGATCTGTGCTATTAGTTTCTGGGTTCATTGTGAACTGGATGTTACCTAAATGGCCTTCAATCACCTATCTAGGAGTATGTCTACACTGCAATTGATACCTGCGTCTGGCCCAGGCCAGCTGACCCATAGAATGGGAGTTGGACTAAGGGGGGGAGGGTTGTTTAATTGCAATGTAGTTATTTGGGTTTGGGCTGCAGCCCAGATTCTGGGAACCTCATATCTGACAGGGTCCTAAAGCTTGCGGTGGCAGGTAGGGCATTCCCCAGCAGGTCCCCAAACCTTTGCAGTCTCCAAGTGTGTGACAACCTGAGTTTATCAGCCTTCCAGGATGCGCTGCCTGGCTCCTCTTTTCTCCTTTTCTGTGAGGGGATGGGCGTGGAGTAGAGGCCGGGTAATGACAGTATAGGACTCCAGGGATTGTATGAAGGGGCAGTTAGTTTCTGTTTATGTAGTTGCTAGGTTATTGAGTTGATCTGGGAGAGAACTGATGGGATGTTTCATGTATTTATTGCATTTTGAAAGATTGTCCAGGGCACCCAGAGCATTAGATATTATATTATACACACCATATCAGAGGACATCATTATTGAAACTCTTATAATGGGTGTTAGGATCAGGACTCAAAATGATTAAAAAAACATATACTACCTTTAAAATAATTAATTGACTCATGGAAGTCAGAGATGACAAAGACATAGTAGGTTTCTAGTATATCTCCCTGCCAATGCAGGATTGTTCCCTACAGTTTGTTTGCTAGGTCTTCCTGGAGTCTCCAGGAATTAAAGATTATGTTGTGATGAAACCTCTACAAATACATCCAACCTTATTCCTGTACTCTGCTTTTGAATATCTTAAGCATAGTGATTCCCCAATGCACACAAACACGAAAGGATGATTTAGTTGGGGTTGATCTTGCTTTGAGCAGAAAATTGGACTAGATGACCTCCTGAGGTCTCTTCTAAGCCTAATCTTCTACAATTCTTCTGCTTGGTGCACTTATCCTGCTCATGTCACAGATTAGATACTGAAGAATCAAAGATTTACATTGAAAAGCATGTTATAGATTAACAATTTTTAAGACTGGGGAACCAGGAACTTCCAAATTATAATCTGGGTTCTACCACTGACTCTACACTGCAATTGATACCTGCGTCTGGCCCAGGCCAGCTGACCCATAGAATGGGACTCGGACTAAGGGGGGGTTGTTTAATTGCAATGGGCCTTAGGCTATTTTTAAGATAATTTTCATAGGAGCAGATGTAGTCCCAGGGTTGGTGTGGAGTGCCATTCATCTCAGTGGGTTAACTCTGAGGCCACATACACATGCACACACCACACTAATGGGTACAGGAAAAGAACCTAATGAGAAATGAATAATGATAACTTAGTAAGGGCCACATATAGGCACCTGATTGCATAACTAAATTACACAGGTAGTAACTACACATGTAATTGGTCACCCAGGTGATGGACAGAATAGTGGTAATCTTGTAATGTCCTATATCATTTACCCTACTTGTATGATGCTAAATGCAACAATAGAGTTACTGTGAGCATGATCATGGCACCGAGTCACAGTCTATAGGGAGTGGTGTTGTGGAGTTGTGTCACCACAGAGGGCACACTATGAGTATCTGAGAGCTCCTGGGCATGCAGAAATTGTGTACTAGCTACTTACACCTCCTGGAGGGGAACAGCTTACTCTTCCTGTATGGTTGTTGATTACTAGGGGGACTCACCTGACCCCAGAATTGTAAGGGTGGAAGAGTCACTGCATTCCTAATGTGCAGAGGTTGTGATTGGGCGTTGGGTGGGCCATAAGAACATAAGAATGGCCATACTGGTCAGACCAAAGGTCCATCTAGCCCAGTATCCTGTCTGACGACAGTGGCCAATACCAGATGCCTCAGGGGGATGGAACACAACAGGTAATCCTCATGTGATCCCTCCCCTGTCACCCATTTCCAGATAAACAGAGGCTAGGAACACCATTCCTACACATCCTGTCTAATAGCCATTGATTAACCTAACCTTCATGAATCTATCTGGCTCTTTTTTGAACCCTGTTAAAGTCCTAGTCTTCACCACATCATCTGGCAAGGAATTCCACAGGTTGACTGTGCGCTGAATGAATAAAAACTTCCTTTTGTTTGTTTTAAACCTGCTGCCTATTAATTACATTTGGTGTCCCCAAATTTGGTGAGGATGGTGGTCTTCACTCTGCTCTCTAATTTCGTACCTGTGAAGAGCATCTGTCCTACAAGTTTAGTTTCTGTGTAGGAGCCATATTCTAACCTTGATTCATGGTCAAACCTCCCATTGACAACTGTGGGAGCTCAGGTGTGGATTGAGGGTAATGTACAGCCTAACCATGCACACAGAGCCATAATTAACAATGTGATCCAGCGGTCCACAAAAGTGCATTTGACACCTTTGCTTTAGGGCAAACATTTCCTTTGAAATCCCCATACCAGATTTCATTCCAGTGCTCTGCTTTTTTGGCCCATGACAGCTCATCAATTTGCAGAACATCAGAATTGGAAACCACTGTGCAATAAAAGGGATATGCACTGTCCTCAGTCAACACTTTCAGCTCAGACTGATGGAGGATCCAGGTGGCCCTAAACTTTCACCTGGGTTTGAGCATTTGAAATCAGTAGAAACTGGCACAGGGAATGGAAACCTAGAGTGAATGAGCATAACCCTTCTGAGACTCACCACTCCTTTCTCTGAATGCCAGTAATGCCTACCATTGTGCAAAATATTCTTTCACAATGTTTTTATTAATAGTCTAATTAACTAAATGGTTTATTATCTCTTCATCTGTGTGACTCTTCTACAGCTAATAGACCATGTCATCATTTAGATCCCTATAACAAGGAAGCCTAACCTACAAAACTAACTGCTTGTCACAGTGTAAGAGCTGCTGTCTTCAGTATTCATGTTTGCAAGTTCTGACAAGCATATCACAAACATTGCTAATTCAGGTGTGTTAGCCCTGATGGCCTGGCCAGCTTCCATCATGGGTAACTGCCTTCTCCCCTTTTGCACAGGAACATAGAGGACTAGAAACTCGGGTGCTCCTCTCTCAACATTGCTAACCTTCTACTCTCTGAGTGTGAAGTCCAGTCCAGGTTGCCATCTTCTGTTCAAGCCCTCCATGGGACTGGCCCTAGCTACAGGAGAAATAACATCACAGCCGTGACCTCAAGTGACAGCTATCTTCCACTGGAACAATGAAAGTTTTCTTGGGAGTTGGTGCGAGGTTATGGAACTCACTCCCACAAGAGATAAGAGCAGCCATGACCTCATTGCTTTCAGATGCAAATGCGAAATTCCTTTCTTCAGCTCAGTTTTCCCACAACAAGCTCACCAACCACAGGGTCTTACACACACATGAGAACAAAATTCTGCTACCTTTCAATTTACTCTTGGAGGTGGAAAAAGGGCAGAACATTTTTTTTAATTGGGAGGAACCCAGATACGATGATGATAAGGGCTATCAGAGCATGTAGGTGGAGTGGGAGAATATTATTTCATGTATAAGTACAGGCAGTCCCTGGGTTACATACAAGATAGGGACTGTAGATTTGTTCTTAATTTGAATTTGTATGCAAGTCGGAACTGGTACATATTGTAGGGGAAACTCTCGACAAACATTTCTCCAGAGCTCAGTTTTATTCTCCCACACCTCACTTCCCTCAGTCCTTTATTCTCAAGCTGAGGTGTCTGCTGAGAAAAGCCGCTCCGCGTCTCCCTAGTCTGCTGGGGGGGGCTCTAGCTTCGTATCTCCCTGGTCTGCTGGGGGGAAGCAGCTAGTGCGGGGTTGCCTCACCCCGTTTGTAAGTAGGGATCCAATGTAAGTCGGATCCATGTAACCCGGGGACTGCCTGTACAATAAGCACCCATACAGTGCACAGGAAGCTTTTTGAAAATGTAGAACACACAGTAATGAATATAGTGTAATTGTTATATAACAAATAAAACTCTAAGCAATAAATAAAGATGGATACAGTGTTCTTTTTTACTTCCCTTTGAAACAACTCTGTAATGCTGCTGGGTGCTGTGAGACAACCGCTGAGTCCTCTCCTCTGCATCTCATCCTAGTTAGCTGCTAAGTGGTGCTGATTACTGTATTTATTGATTAATTAATAAATCCCTGTGTCAGACATAGGTGCAAACTGAAATTCCATAGCCCCCAAATCTCTGAACTCTGGAAAAACCTGGATAAAGATTGTGTCTTTATAGTTCAGGCCCATGTTAACAAAATTGCTCATAGTTATAAGGGTCTGTTGAAATGGGCCCTAGTTTATGTTTTATGAAATTGGAGCACACCATATGAGTGCTAAGTGTTGTTATTGTTATTAATTTGTAAAGTGCTTTGAGTCTTGGGGTTGGCAAGTGCTTTATAATAATTATTATTGCTGTATAATCAATAAGATAAGATTCCAGGAATGTTATTCTGTTTCACTCTGAAGCCAAAAATGTCTATTGTGTCATTGTGAGGTGATGAAAATATCTAGTTCAGAATATCACCAGATTGAATGAACAGTGGGTTTGTCACGATTCAGTTTTTAGGTCCTCAGCCATTTTAACTTACAAATTACACTCATGTGGTGCACAGATACAAGGAGGCATGTGCCAATGTCATGCCAAGTGTCTTAGACCATCATTGCATTTACTCTACAGCTAATTTGCATGCAACAATTTCATTAGTTGTATGAGGGAGATTGCACAGATAGTGGTTTACTTGACTCAACTGCCACCAGAGCAGATCAACACAAGTCTCCCAGAACAATGTCCATACACCCAAATCAACACAGCCACTTTTATACAAAAACACAACCAGCATACACAATTACCTCAATGCGTGTAGTCCCTCACCTCATTTCCCACCTGCACAAATCCACAAACTCTAAATAAATTAACAAAACCACCCACATATCAACACAACCAGTACCCACATTAAACCCAAACATCAGGCCTAGAATGCCTGTCAAGACAGAATGAAGAAAGAGGAACAGCTGAAAGCATAGCTGAATTCTCTATCTATTTAGAATATTACCAGGTACAGTATATCATCACTGGAATTTACACTCTCGTATTGTCCAGTTTTAAAGTTCTCATTCATTATTAGCCTTTTTACTCACACAATTTTATGAACTACACCTGTGCAACAGCATGGGCTTTCAACTACTAGTGTACTGATAATTATTAATAGTGGGTCTCATTCTGCCTTTTTCTAATTCTGTCGCAGAACTGACAAGGTCTGCTGAGAGCAGAATTTGGCCTCACATTTTATAACTTGTTTTTTTCTTGTAGATTAAGGCATGCATATCTTCGTATCACAATCTAAAACAAACACAAGGTTTTAACTGTACATGTAAAGTGCCTCTGTTTCCCATCACAATTATATATTTGCATGGGATAGACCGGAGGGCAAACAGTTCTGGCACTCACTCAGTGCTTTTGTGTATGCAATTCCGTGAAGTGAAAGGACAGTCCCATGCGTGACCTGTTATTCTGGACTCTGCTAAATCAAATTCCAGCCTCAGGTACATTTTTTTGCTCATTTGAAATATTTTGGGGGGTGTTTTTCACATTAGCTCCTCTACCTCTTGCTCTTCTCTGACATGTACAAACTGTTTCATTCTTAGTATTGACATAAAAATGCAGCTGAGAAAACACTGAAGCTGTTTTAATAACTGCAGTGTTAAGAAGTAAAGTAAACTAGAAAGCAGTTATTACTCCAGTAGCTTCCTCTTTACATCAGTAAAGGGAGGGGGTGAGAGAAGCGAGAATACTTGGTAATTAGATTCTCTCCCTCGTCCTAATTACATTACCAATAAATCAGCTATGAAGATCTATTTCTTTTTAGTTTTTCTAGTTTAGCCTTTGTCTGAGAAACTGTAACAACAGAGCTGCAGTAAATACGATTAACCTATAGTTAATTACTCTGGTATTTCAACTCTACTCTGTAGATTCCAGGCCCACCACAGGCCTCTCATGCTTAGAAACCGGACCCCCTGCCAAACCCAGGGGAGAGTAGAAACAGAGAGTTCCATGTTTGAATGTGGTAAAGTCCATAATTATGTACATTGTTTAAGTAAAAGTGCAAGAGGCTTTACATTAAGGAATAATTTGGCACACAAAAGAGTCTGATGGAAAAAATTAACTTTTCCTCAGCATGATGCATTGCTACATGTTCTCCCCTTTTTATACTGTTCCTGTTCTGCCTTTTTAGTGTTGTTAAAAAAACGGTGGATTTAAGTTTAGCAAATGCCTCATATAAATTCTGTTCTCCACTCACTGTGTCATAGTAATTTTAGAGTTGCACAGTTTAATTCTCTTGAAGTTCTGGCATAGCATGTATGTACTGTGTACATTTTTTAAAAAGATGTTTGCATTATATACAAACATGTGCTGGTTATTTACTGTAAGATGAGACTTTGTACTTATGTAACATCTTTCCACAATACAACTTACAAACATTAATGAATTAAACATCACACCAGTGTTGTGAGGAAGGATGTATTAGCTCCATTTTACAGATGAGCATACTGAGGGTCAGAGAAATCTGCCTTAAAAATAGAAAATAGTGAAAAAAAGAACCACCAGAAACTACCTGAGACTCCTTATTGTTCTTGGTCCGAACTAAAGTAAATACAGAACTATTTTTATTTGCTATTATTATTGCTATTCAATTATTGAACTGTTGAAATTAAACAACGCATTGTGCAGCAATATAATAACACACTGTATATCATACCTGGCTTGCCATGGGATGCCAAGAAAGTTAATAACAGATAGTGGCTCTGCAATAGGGTTTACTAACCCAATACTGAGTATAGACATAAGGGAAAGGAGAGTCATTCTTGCTTTTACAGTCAATCAGGCTGATCACACCCCAGCACAGATGCTGGCACTTCCAGTTGTTGATACATTCCCCTTCAGCTGTGACCAATAAAAAAACCCAATCCCAACTATAAAGGGAGGAGACCAAGGAGAGAAAGAGAGGCAGAAAGTCTAGGGATAGTAAAGGAGCAACAGCACCGTGTTAAGTTGCCCCTAAGAAATTGACAAGGAGAAAAAGGGGTTGAAATACTCTATTTAAATTAAGAGATTATAGACTGATCAAATTGGAGCTGGGACTCAGAGTTTACATCTAGAGCAGCCGATAAGTCCACAGGTCACATTTAGGCAGTAGTCCTGATGTTATGGCTCAAACACGTCACATGATGGCTTTAATAGGCACAATTAGAATAATAAAATCATAGAATCCTAGGGCTGGAAGAGACCTTAGGAGGTCAT
This sequence comes from Pelodiscus sinensis, assembly GCF_052426305.1. NCBI lineage: Eukaryota > Metazoa > Chordata > Testudines > Trionychidae > Pelodiscus > Pelodiscus sinensis. The sequence continues at coordinate 182,072,026 of NC_143054.1, read as the reverse complement.
TAAGTCCAGCCCCCTCCCCAAAGCAGGACTAACCCCAACTAAATCATGCCAACCAGGGCTTTGTCAAGCCAGGACTTAAAAACCTCTAGGTATGGAGATTCCACCACTTCCCTAGGTACCGACTCCAGTGCTTCACCACTCCCCTAGTGAAATAGTTTTTCCTAATATCCAACTTAGATCTCCCCCACTGTAACGTGAGACCATTGCTCCTTGTGCTGCCATCTGTCACTACTGAACACAGCTTTTCTCCATCCTCTTTGGAACCCCCGTTCAGGAAGTTGAAGGCTGCTACCAAATCCCCCCTCACTCTTCTCTTCTGCAGACTAAATAAATCCAAATCCCTCAGCCTCTCCTCATAGGTCATGTGTTTTTAGCCCCCTAGTCATTTTGGTTGCCCTCTGCTGGACCCTCTCCAATGTGTCCACGTCCTTTCTACAGTGGGTGCCCCAGAACTGGATGCAATTCTCCAGATGTGGCCGAATAATCACTTCTCTAGATCTGCTGGCAATGTTCCTCCTAATGCATCCTAATATGCCATTAGCTTTCTTGGCTACAAGGGCACATTGTTGACTCATATCCAGCTTCTCATCCACTGTAATCCCCAGGTGCTTTTCTGCTGAACTGCTACTTATTCAGTCAGTCCCCAATCTGTAACAATTCTTGGGATTCTTCTGTCCCAAATGTAGGACTTTGCACTTGCCCTTGTTGAACCTCATCAGAATTCTTTTGGCCCAATCCTCCAATTTGTCTAGGTCACTCTGGACCCTGTCCTTAACCTCCAACATATCTACCTCTCCCCCTAGCTTAGTGTCATCTGCAAACTTGCTGAGGGTGCAATCCAACCCCTCATCCAGGTCATTAATAAAGATGTTGAACAAAATCAGCCCTAGAACTGATTCTTGGGGCACTTTGCTTGAAACTGACCGCCAGTCAGAAATCGAGTCATTGATCACTACCCATTTGGCCTGTGAATCTAATCAGCTTTCTATTAGATGGGTTACCAGAAAAAGCAGTACAAATTGGAAGAACTTAAAATAACAACCCCTTCTAACCTGGTGGATTTAGAGGATTCGTACTTGCAGTATTAGACTGTCACATCTCACTTCACAATGCTTTTGAGGCACACCAGTGCTGGAATTTAAGGGCAGGACAAAAACCTTTGTGTTAACACCTAACAAACTTTTTGAATAAAAACACCTATGAGGTAATTAATATATAGCAAGTAACTGGGACAAAAGAAGTACTAGGAGAAGGACCCCAACAGTTGCCTCCCTTGCAAGTGGGAGAAGATTTAAAAGAGAAAGTGGCTGGCAACCTGCTATTGTGACCACTGTATTGTCCAGACCAAAGTATTGAGAAGGCCCCAGAGTGAGTCCTACCAAAGCATAAAAGACAATGGAGGATGAAGATTATCTGTTTCTAGAGGACCTCCAGAGTGCCAGAGATAGTGCGCATCTACTGACAGCAGTAATGCATGTCAACCCAATCATTGACAATAAAACCAGGAGCAGTCGAGACCAATGGCAAATGCCAAATCCACCTCAGGGGCTGAATGGGCCACTGGCAAAGAACTGATCTGTGATCTGACAGCCAGAAATACTGACGTGACCAGAAAGCCACTGATGTCCATATAGATAGTCATTGCTAATGAACACCCCATAAAGGGAAAAATAGTCCTCTCATCTGAATTGAGTCTGAAAGATTTTAGAGAAAAATATTCACAATAGGCTCAAGTGGGTGCCCACTTCTATGCTAATAAATTGCTGGTACAAACAGCTAAAGTGTGGATAATTTGCCCATCTAGAAACCTGACTTGCAGGCACAAAAATAGAGGCTAGTGTCTGGAACTCTGGTCTGGGAATATTCATCTTGGTCACTAGCAGAGATTTTTTGGTCTGTCTCTGCCAGACAAGGCATTGACAGCAGCACTAGACTCAGACATGATCATGCTAATGAGAGAAGATGTGTATCTGCGTAAGTGACATCTTGATTCCTATTGAGTCAAAAGCAAAACAAAACAAAAAATCTGAAAAATTGTGTCTTTCATTTACCGAAAACACTGGGATTCATGTTAAACACAGAAAAATCCACTTTAGCCTATTTTAACAGCTTAGATTGCTTAGAATTTACAGTGAAGGCCACATTCCCTGATGCTAAATGTTCCTTCTTCCAAAAGGGAAACCATTACAGATGTATCGGGAGATGATGTCAGTCCTTCTGCCAAATTTATTTCGTAACGCAGCTGGGAGCCTGGATAGTTCTGCTCCCCACATTTCCCATGTCCATTCTTGATCACAGAGGTCTACAAAGTTGCTTGACAGAGGCACACAGAAATAGGGAACATCAGTTATGGTGGGCATCAGTTATGAGCCTGTCTCAGGCAGTTTTGGCTAGACCTGTTGTGAAGGGGTAAAAGCCTGCTAGATCCTCACCCCATTTTAGACTTGCTGCCTCCAGAAATGGGATTCCTCAGGGTTGGTGTCTCTTTTGGACAACAGTAGGAAAGTGAACTGTGATGGTTCTCAGAAGTTCCACTCAGAACTGCTGGCAGTCTGGTGAACTCCAGGCTCTTCAGGTACAGAAGTACAGATATTGTGAGACAGCTGCACCCTGGTGTCTTCTTTCTCATAAGGAGAGTGACAGTGCGGGTGGAAGAGAAGGGAACCAGTTCAAAGAGGATGGCCATTCTGGCCATAGAAATGCAGCAGTTGCAGTCAGAACTAACCTTGTTATTTCTAGGTAGACCTGTGAAACAGTTCTTATTTTATTTGTTTGGATTTGAAATGACTAACCCAGAAAAGCATCTCTCCTGTGTGGCATTAAGTAGACATTATAAAAATCTTTACAGACTCAAAGAGTGCGTCTACACTGCACCCTTATCCTGAAATTAGCTATGCAATCTGTGCTACGCAAATTGCGTAGCTTATTTCAAGGTAATTTCTAAATAGCTTATTTCAAAATTTGGTGCTGTCTACACTGTGCCAAATTTTGAAATAAAGCACTATTCCAAAACGTCCCTTAACCCTTGTGGAACAAGAGTTACAGGGATGCTGGAATAGCATGCCTGTTATTTCAAAATCTATTTCAAAATAATGGGCTGCTTTAAAAATGTGGAATAGCTATTTTGGGTATCCTGAAATAGCTCCGCAGTGTAGACAGAGCCAAAATGACTAACACATTTCTACTTTCTAGCTGCTCCTACTTACCTTGCAGTAGTCAGCAGAAATGTTTTGTGAATTATATAAACATCTCTTCATCCTTCACATTTTCCCTCAAGCACCCCCCCAACCTCTTCCAGCATCTCCAAACAGATGGGCGTGCTGCTCCCCAAATGTAGTCAAGTGTGGTCACATCACCATTCACAGGGCCGGCCTGAGGAATTTAAGGGGAGTTGCAGGATTCCTTGGTTCTCAGTCTTGTGCTAAGTCCATTACCTCAAACTGCTTCTCCCATTGTTTTATCAGAGGCTACAATGCCTGTTTAGTAGAGAGGTCATCTCAGTTGGTACAGCCCCCATCAGATACATGTGGGATTGCAGAAACTTAATACATTCTGGCCTGCAAATACTCTTTTAAAAAACATATACAGCAGTTTTCAACCAGCAGAGTCTTACTGTTCTCTTCAAACTTAAGTACATACCGCACCGCTTAGATTCACATATCTTTGGGCCTGGAGGGCCTTAGCTAACTTCCACACAGCAGTGGGCAGAAGGAAAAATTTGATGAAGGATATTTGGGGAAATCCTTGCCTTTATGAAAAGTGCATTGGCTTCTTTAACAGAGCAGGCCGAACCTCTATTTTTAAGGCTCTAGCGAAAAGACCCGCAACCCAGCAAACTGAACAGTAATTACTGTATCTACCTCACTGGACTGAAGAGCTGCCCTGAGTCTGCAGGTCCAGGGAGGTCAGGTGTACCAAATCTGGTGCACAGACTACTAAACTAGCCCCTCTGGCAGGTGGGGAAGAAAGAATGTAATATCAACATTAGCAGTACAGATGATGTACTATGGGCATGGGAAGAGCCTCTTGAGCTAGTGTCAATTTGTAAAGAACTATACCAGAACAGCTTAAATTCCACGTACAGTCCCTGAATTTCTGTGAATGCACTGAAATTGCTAGAAACACAGCTACATTTTGTCTTGCTGATGCCCCATGCAATTCCAACAATTTTATCGGTAATACACAAGTTGTCAGCCAGCACAGTATTTGGCCCATTTTCTGACTAGTTTAGTTTCTCTAACATTCACTCTCTTAATGCAAATATTCAAAACTGTCATATGTGAAGAGGAAGGCTGGGATAGTCTGTCTAGACATTGGAGGTCAGTCCCTGTCTTAGACTCATTGTCTGTCACGGTATGTATAGTATGTGTCACTTTTCAAGTACTGAAGCATACAATATTCTAGGAAAAGGCAGGAACATTATGTGTTGTCTTCAACGTGTGAAAACCTGGGTATTATTTGTATGCAGAGTGAGGTCAAATAAGACAGCACACAGATCAAACCATCTAAAATTGGTGGGCAAATAAAAGATAAATAGATTTTAAAAAATCAATGGATGTGCCAGCCACATACTACTACTTTTCTGTTGCTGCTACTACCCAGTGCAATTGGAGACTACTGACTATTTGTTGGTAATTTCATCTTCATCTTTTCTACAATAAATTGCATATAGTCAATTCTTTATTTTACTTGTGAGAAGGAATATCTTAGAATAAGATAATCAGAGCTGCTATACGTAGCATATATCTAATGCTACTTATCTCCCATACAGGAGAGCGGTTCCCATGTTTCTGAGGGGCTGATCTGAATTTTACAAAATGCTGAATAGATATGTTTTTTTTCAGCAGGGATGCAAGAACTGGCTGGAATGGAGTAGCATCCAAAGCTGGGTATGGTGACGCGAATGAGGTGCCCCACAAAGTATTCCTGGTATCAGGTCTTGGTGGGTTGGGATGATATCTTTCACCTCCTGCTCCCCCAAAATGCATAGAAGCCCCGGTGTGCGCAATTGGCCAAGGCCATCTCCACAGAGGTGTCTCTGGGCTATTTCTGGTGTCAGCTGTTCCCAAACAGTGCAGCATAGCTGGAGTTGCATTTTCAGGTAATCCCCAGCTGGTAGCTGTCCCAGGAGTCCTCTTATGGGGTATGTCTACACTGCAGGCTAAAGTTGAGTTAAGATATGCAACTTCAGCTGCGTAGCTGAAGTCGAAATAGCTCGATTCAGCTTTTGGCACTGTCTACACAGCAGGAAGTCAAAGGCTTCCCGTATGCCTCGTGAAATGAGGGTTACAGAAGTCAGAGTAAAAAGCTTGTAATTTTGAAATAATGGGCTTGCTGTGTAGACACACACTCTGTTATTTCAAAATAAGCGTGCAGACACAGCCTAAAGAAGGTTTCCCAGAAAAGTTCTGCCCTGCATTAACTTCTCTGAAGAAATTTCACTAGGGCAGCCATCAGCCCTGTTAGTGGCTGTGTGCAACCTCAGTGACAACTCTGCCGAAGACTGTCTAGGCTAGGGCAGCGGTAGAACTCGAGGTAGGGGAGATCTGTGTGATGGGACCATCTGCATTCCTATGATGGGGGAAAATAATTGCCATGCACAGCCATGTGCTCCAGGAAGCCAGCTGGTTGAGCTGCTCTCCTCTGGTTCTTTTAAGGAGGGGAAAGCCTGCACTCTGCTACAGCAGGTTTTGGCCTACTTTAAAGCCTTCTCTCCAATAGTGGCTCAGAAAATGAACAGATACATGCACACTTTTCCCTTCATTACAAGGCACTTTGTGGTACAGGTTGACTCTCTCTAGCCTGGCACTCTCCTGTCTGACAACATCAGTGGTCTGGCATGATTTTGGTTAGACAGATGTCTATTTATTACAGGTGTGGCCATGTTTCCTGCAGTTCCACAAAGTTTGTTTACAGTCACTACTCCTGGCTCATTGTTCTGTGCTGTTATTTAGCTCTAATTTTCCCCTAAATGTATTCTAAGTGCCCAGTAGTAGTGGAAGTGTTGGTGATACTGCTAGACAATATTGACTGCCCATGGTTTGGCAAATTCTCTGGTTTGGCACTGGTCAGGTCCCAAGGATGCTGAACTAGAGATGTTTAATACTGCCCCAGGATCAAGCTTTCCTATCCTGACATCTCTGATATAAACACTCTCCCTGTGACAAGAGCATTTTATCCAGTCTTGGGTTTTTAAATTCCTTTTCTTTTTAAATTAGCTTTTGCTGGAAGCTCTTTGGGGCAGGGACTGTTTTCTGCAATGTATTTGTACAGCACTTAACACATCTAGGCTCTAAGCTCATTTGGGTCCTCTAAGCATTTCTAAAATACAGACAAAAGGCTAGAAACAATATTGCCCTCCAAAAGGCTTTGTCAAGTCTCTCATGTACTGCTAAGAGCCAACATCTTCAAGTCCCTGCCTCTGACTTTTCTAGATGCTTTATAGTTAATGAAGATAAGCCTTGGCCCACCCAAAAAGACTAGCCAAGGCAGTTACAGGGACTTTCCTTTCCGCTTGGGATGAACAAACCATTTTGGTTGAAATAAGAGCTGGCCTAGCCTTTTATAGAAGCATTGAAGCAAAATCTGTTTGATACCTAGGACCTGTCTGGTTGTCTCCTTTGCTTTTCGACTCTCTTCCTGAGCCAGTGCTCTTCATCCACTGAACACAATCCTATTATATACATAGTGTGGGCCAGTTTTAGGCTCCATCATAGTATAAAAGACTTGCAAATCTTGCTCAGCTTAAATGTAGAGCTCTCCTCCAATGGGGGTGGGTAGCATAGGGCCTGTGCCATATTGCACAGGACCCTATGCCTATAGGCAGCTGTTGTAAATTAGAGCAGGCCCTATAGTCCTGACTGGCTCTCTGACCAAACCAAAGTCCTGGAGGTGAAAAAGTGATATAAAGCCATCTCCCTTCCCCCTCCTAAGCTACCTGTATCTTCTGAGAGATATTGCTCACAGAATCTGGCCCAGTATCTGCTAGCGTATATTGGCACATGTGTGAAAAGAGCACAGTTTATGCTGCCAGGGATGACTGGTTTTGTATAATAACCAACGTTGACCTCACTAATCAGAGAAGAATGAAGCCATGACATTATAACTCCCCTTCACCTTAGGGAGGCAGAGTGGACATTGCAAAAACAGACATTCTGCCTTTAGATCAGATTGTGGTGAATCACTGCACTTTGCCCATTGGGAGCCCCATAGCCTGAGCTATTGCTACTTTGCGGACAGCTTGTCAGGACTGAGGAAACACTACATGTACCATGTGTGGTAAGGGCAGAGGAAGGATAGCAAAAAGGCATCTGATTCTAACCAGCTATAGATGAATGACAAAGTTTACTTTGGTAAATGCCTACCATGACCCAAGAGAGCCTCTGAATTCCTGTCACCACACTGAAGTAAATTTCAAATGAACACTTCTTATGAGAAAAAGGAGCCTCAAACTTGACTTAAAGAGCTACTTGGGGATTCTGTTGGTAGGGGGAATAGAAAGGGACAGCTGGGGCAGCACTCCCTGGCTATGAACCAACTCCTTAGGGCTCTAGGCAGTCTATCTGGGACTAGACTGTTGCTCAGTGTCCCTTGTCTCAGGGGAAGATAAAGGTGGCTTAAAGCCATCTTTCCCTTCCCATCCAGTTCTGCACTGAACAGAGAATCTAGCGCTGCATTTCTAAGAATGACTTAAATAGCAAAATCTGTAAGAGCAAGATAAAGACCTTTCATTCATATAGCATCTTTGGCCTCAGGTTGGGTCCTTGTCTCCTCCCAAGATGATTATGGATTGTGCATTAGTCATTATTGCTTAATAAATATTGAAATACTATCTGGAAATGTGAATTCATCTGAAAACAAAATAGAATTTTTTTCCTCTGAAAATGATCCTTTCAGAATTCAATGTCACCCCGGAGATACTCAGTGATGCCCTAATCTTTGAACTTAAATGAAAAAGTATGAATCTTGTGGCTGATAATAGCAATGTCATTATTTTAAAGATACAAATGTTTAATGTACAATAACGAGTCACATAATGGATGTCCAAATGAATGATGTTTTCCTCAGTTTTACATTCCCAGCGGCACAGAAAGTATTGGTCACTTTGACACAGAAAGCAGCCAGGCAATTACAGTGACATACTCTAAAAAAGTAGATTTTATTCAAGAAAACAGATTTAAACAGCCCCAGAAATACCATGTATTTCCCATCTCTGTCTTGAAATTCATTCAGTTTCCTTACAACTCATGGAACATACATTAAGTTAGGCTGTAGAGGTCATGACAATGAGTCTTGGTTAGCTTATTCTTCAGTATAGTAAAACAAGCATACAATTTGAATGAAAAAAAGGAAGCAGGCATGCATAAAGGATTTCTTCTTTCCATGAAAATAAATTGATTAATGAAATCTAGTATGAAAGGGGTGTCATGCCCTTTAAATATTAGATTTCATTAGACTTAGTAGATAGTAGGCTTCTGAAAGGGGATACTTCACCTCTGCCTGCTCTTATGGACACAAATATTTCATGCCCTTGCAGTGATCAAAGATGCAAATGCCTTATTGTAACCGAATCACTGACCAGGGTGAAGCATTTTCCTGGACAAATATGTTCTCAGGCAAGAGCTTCTACTGATAAAGGGGACAGCTGTCCTCACGGGAAATAGCAGGTGGGAGGAGTAAGCAGTCAAGGGTGACCTCTCTTACACCGAGCCGACCATCTGTAGCATCCCTGCCTTCAAAGGCATGTATCAACTATTGTGAGTTTTCTGGCTGATTTTTTTTTGTTCAGAGTGAAGGTAGAAAATGAGTGTCATGTTAGGTGACAAATAATTCTGCTGGTTAATAATAAGGAGAAATACTAATTAAATGTAGTTTCTTATAATGAGGAAACAGTAAATAATTTGATTATGTAGAGGTAACTGCAGACGATTCATCCTTAGAATACAATGAAAATGATTCTGATGTAATGAATTTATGGTGTACCCAGACAGACATATACAGACGTTATATGGCTGGGGGGCAGATTCTTTTCCTACTCTAATGTAAATCAGGAGTAACTCTATTGAAATCAGTGGGGTTACAGTTGTGTAAATGTGATGCAAGAGTGGAATCAGGCCTGAGGAGAAGATACCTAATTTGATTTCCCTCAAGGATTGTTTTTCTCTGCTCTCTGTACTGCAGTGAAACAAGCAAGGAAGTGAACTCCACATCTAGTGCAGAGAAGAACATATCTGTGACAATGTTAGATGTGGAAAATATCTGGTTTGCGGGAAAGAAAAATAATCCAACTGTTAAGGCAATTCCATTTTCAAACCCCACCCAGCCAAAGTATATGTCATATGTCTATCAATATACTAAAAAGGAAGCTGCGATAATTGATGCCTTGAATGCACAAACTAAAAAGATTTGCAAATGACTGGTCAACAGAACTCATGAGCTCCAGCTTCCATTTCTATCTCGCTGTGAGATCTTGGGCAAGCCACATAGTACTCTGATACCTGAGTTCTCATAGTTAATAATACTTGACTCCCCAGAGAGTCTCACTAAAGACAGTGGCATTCCTCATGGACTAAGTTGCTACTTCGCTTGTGTATCTTGGGCATGAAATCTTGCCCATAATCTTTCAGAACCCATCCCTGTAAACTGGAGTTAATAATACACATTTATCAAGTATTTTAGGATGCACAATTAAGCGTTTATAAGAACAAAGTATTATTATTATTTGTGACACTCCAGAAGCAAAAATTAAAGGAATTTAATTAGGCAACATTACAAAATTAGTCTGAACTTGAAAAAAAAAAACCCTCTCAAACAAATTGTTGTTTTTAGCAAGCAAAGTTCCAGTGATAAAAAAAAATCCTGGTTTTATCTTTGTTACCGAAGGCTAAAATGATTTCCTATGTATATTTTATAAGAATATTTATTTTGTTTATAGGCCAACAGTAAGGATACTTTTTTCCTAATAAGCACGTCAAAACTCCGAAGTGAGTTTCTCATAATTGTAGCCTAAAGCATATGCTTTGTAAAAATGAAAAATGAACATATTATTTTTATATCAATAGTGCAGAGCATTGATCAATGCAAAATAGCAACATTTCCTCACTTCCACCATTATGAAAGTCAGGGTGCCCAGTCTGGGCAGTCTGCTAGGATTCTATCTTTAATATGGAGCTTTCAATTGCCAGGGCTACAAAATGACTCTCTGACAGCCAGCCATTAATTACCATCATCCGAGTCTAATTCATTCATCCCTTTCCCTCTCATGTAGAGGGACAGCTAGGGCTGAGGGCACTCAGGAAAATGTAGGCATGATTCCATATTCTTTATGCAAAGAGTGCTGCCTGCTACTTTGTTGGTTGCACTGGCTTTAATTGAATTGGCTTGCCAATAAAGCTGTTGTCATTCAGTAAGTGAATTTGTTGTACTACTCGCACCACAGCTGCTGCATACAACCAGGCATTTCCTGAAGGCAAGCCAACGTTGCACTACCCTGGCTTGAGCTTTTTTTCAGCTGATCCATAATGCGTTGCCTAATATCCTTCAGGTATTTTTTCCTCTGGAACAGATCCTGTGAGGTGCTGAGCAGTTTCAACCCCCCCTTGACATTAATGAGATTTGAAACTCCGTTTTGTTCCAGTTATAGTAAGAGACTGCTTAGGTCATTGGAAGAGGCACGCTGCACGTCAGAAAACTCCCTCGCACTCCTCATCTGACCTCCTACTAGCAGGAGGAGGTTCTGACCTAGAAGGGGTCCACAGAGGCCTGCATTATAATAATTCATCAGAAGGGTAGGATTGGCTGTCCAGTCAGCACACTCAGTGCACGTGCTTTTTCAATTAACAGTCAGACTCTGACCTCTGTTCCTCAGTGCTGATCATAATAGAACATCATTGTTTCTCATTGTAAAAATAAATACAGAATATGACAGTTAATATGTTTTGCTAGTCAGAAACTCAGAGTCCCATTAAGAAGTCAAGCAATATTGATAAAATGGTACGGGTGTTTATTATGCTGTGTGTAGGCTGTTTGGCCAAAAATATTCTAACTTGCTACAGCTTATTTAACATTAGGAGAGATGGGGAGACTGATTTATGAAGGCTGTAAAGTGATACTGAGATTGAAGTAGACTGTCTAAAGGTCTGAAAAGGCATTGCCTTTATTTGCATTTAACACACAGTATGAGCGTATGCGTGACACTTCAGAAAACTGGGCTACAAAGCTGCTTTCATTTAGTCAGCTTCACCTTAGAAATGGACTTGAACCAAAGTTCCTGATCTGAACACCCTCATCCCCTCAGGAAGTTGAGATCTGAAATTATAACTGGCCCTTTTCTCTTGAATGGGTCAGAGCAAAACCTCAGATCTCAACACCCCTGAACTCTGGGGAAGTTTGGATGAAGACCAAAACTTTGTGGCTCAGGTCCAAATCTATTTCAAATGAATGAAATTTCCCTCTTTTGTTCATTGGTACCCAAATAGTGTGAATTACCCAGTGGTGAATTTTTGTTTACAGAATTTTTTGGTGACAATATAAAATTTAAGGCGATGCCTAAGTATAATTCATTACATTATATTACTCAGTTTTGAATAAATATACAAAGCAGGAATATGGACACTTTGGGTATTTTGAGCCCAATTCTCAAATCAATTTATTTTAAGCTAAATACTTAAATAGCAGTTTATAAGCATTGAAATGCTGTTTTAAGTGCCTAGATCACTTCATATGAATCAAATTCTGGTTCCTAAATCAAACCATTGAAAGGCCTAATCAGCACTTAGACACATAAAATTGGTATTTAGGTGTTTTGTTCAGACATCCAAGCTTGAAAATTTACCCTATTCTTGTTTATATCGTTTGCATACCAATGAATGAACATAGGCTTATGGTAACATTAGTATTCAGTGATTATTATCACTTTTGAATATGTACTGACTTGAACTGGAAGAACGCCCACTGACTTCAAGGTTTGGATTTCCAGGTTTTTTCTGGTGGTGAATTCAATCAACAAGCAATTTCCATTTGTCTTAAGGACAGCTGAACCAGAAGCAAATTGCACAGCCATGTGGACTTACTCTTACTTTTAAAATGTGAAGTTATATGCAAATTAAGTGTGACCTCAGGCCTGGGGCAAGTAGCCAAGGAAGCCCATGGTGAGTCAAAGAGTGGGCACCCCAGCTCCATTAGCTGAAATGCCAGTCTTTAAACTGTGTGCCTTTCAAGACTGCACACAAGAGATGCATGTGAATGCTGCTAGGAAGTCAGGGTTAGCAATCAGTGGTCACAGAGTGCAGGATATATCCATTTCTCACTTTGTTTTTACTATCTCTGTGGGCCACAATGAGACTAGTCAGGAGAACAAGGTCTACAGCATTTCACTCTGTGTTCGCAGCATAGCTCTGATCCAAAGCCCAGTGAAGTTAACAGGAGTCTTTCCATTGATTGCTGGCATTGGATTAGGCCACTAGTAAGAAATGCAGAGATAATTTTTAATAGACAGGAACTGTGTTTCCAGTGTTATTGTTTACTTTGGGAAAGGCACTTCAGATTTTGTTTTTGCTCAGCTACTATTAATTCATTCCTGCTGGTTCAAGTAAATCCATGGTTTCCTGCAAAGCAATTGTTTGTGCTCTGCCCTGATGGGAAAGCCTAATTTAAGTGTATGGCTTTCTTGTTAACCCTGTATGCTACCATGCCAGGTAGACAGAATAGGGAAATAGGCAAAATTATAAATTAGAGATAGTGTGCTATTAATCTAAAAAATATGCTATTATCTAAATGGAATATTTTCACTTGCCTACTTTCCTGATAATGTTAAAATTAACCTTTTAAAGCCCCAAACTATTTTTTAAAATAAAGTGTGAGGGTATGTCTTTCAAGAGAGGGATGCAAATGAAGACATTCGAAATTGCAAATGAAGCTGGGATTTAAATAGCCCGTGCTTCATTTGCATTTTCACGTTATGGCACTATTTCGAAAAAACCCTTCTCTCGAAATAATCCTCATACAATGAGGTTTACCAGTTATTTCAAGAGAAGGGTTTTCTCTCAAAATAACTGCATCTTAACAGCATCTGTTATTTCGAAATAGCGCTATTTTGAAATAATACCAAAATATAAATATGCAAATAAAGCACAGGATATTTAAATCCCGGTTTCATTTGCAATTTCGAATGTCTTCATTTGCATCCCTCTCTCGAAAGAGGGTGCAAGTGTAGACATACCCGTATTGATTTCCAGGCTCTTATCTATCATGATTTAGGAAAATGATCAAAACATGCTGACCTGTTCATAGGATCAGATTCTTCAAAGGAAATACAGATAAAACCATTATTTTCTGAGGATTTAGAACATAGGGCTGCAGAGGTGAGACATAACAACAACATTCAGAAAACATTATTTAATGGGAGCAAACATGCCATGGGAAGCCAGGATCCAAGAAAAGCAATGATAACAATATTGAACCCAGAACCATATTTAATAGCTTCTGTGTCTACTTGGTGAGAACCATTTGTTCTTTAGTGTGCTAGGCAAAACAAAAAGTGTACCTGAAAGTCAAACCTGGAATCTCAGAAAAGAGGGGAAAAATAAAGTGGCTGTTCAGTGTTAAACTAGTTTGCAGCCAGGTGAGTGACTATTGTTGAGGTCAATGGAAGTCACATTGTGAAATACCAGTACAATCTACTGACAATATACTCCTTAAAATCTCTCTCTGTAGCAACTGCTTGTGTAAGAAAAATAAACTGAAAAAAGGTTGCCTTATACTTTGGGTTGTTATGATCTATAATATTCAGTCTCAGTCTGTCTTCAGCCAATAACATTGCTACTTTGACATGGATTTCCAGTATCCTTGCTGGGTAGCATATGCTACCTGCTGCTGCTTTCTGGTGGATGAACATAGTGGTGGATCCACTGGCTCTACCATGTTTCTTGCTGACCCATTTGTGTCTTGCCTCACTACACCCGGGTGTGTAACAACTTCAGAATCTATCTGGCTGAAAAGTGCCATAGAAATATAAGGTCATTAGCATTTATGAGTAACTGATCCATAAAACCACATTCATTTCTCCCACAACTTCTGATATGGTGCATCAGTTTTGCCACACCTTGTTATTTTGTTTGATGTCAAGTTTGGTGCCAAATGGTCTTCATGTCTCTGCTAGCCAGAGGATGGTTTAGATACTAAACACCCTCTCCAAAACTTTTTTTTCAAGGAGTAATTGACTGTGTGGGTGGCAACATGTCCTAAGGCCCCAGTTTGCATTTTGTGCAAAGGAGCACACCTTTGTTGTTCAGGTAACATTGAAAATAAAATCTTCAGAGCCCAGCAGAAACGTGGCAAATGTTGATGTGGAGTTTTGAAATAGCATGAGAGTTTTATTACATGCTATTTAACTGTTACTGGAATTACAGGGATGGCAGGTATTAGATGATAACAGTAGGCTTTTGTTCAGCTTTTCTAAGAAGAGGTTTACATGTTAGCTAATAAACCCTAGGTATATGAAACAGCTGCAACAGTAGTAATGGAACCTATGCTGTTAGAAATGTAGTACTTAGGTAATGCATCATAACAGGTGTGAACATATCTTCTACTAGGCAGCTGAATCCCTGGTTAAAGAGTGAAATCTTAGTCCCATTAAAATCAATGGGAATTTTGCCATTGTCTTCAACATAGCCAGGATTTCACCCCCCAGCGATTAACTGGCTGAGATTTTATGAAGAGACACCATGTTTCCTTCTGTCCAGTATGCACTCCAAAATTTGTGCCTGCACTTTTGCACCTGCAATTAATTGTAGTCATACATCCTACTACTCACACAGTTAAGCATCTGTAATTAGGTACTTCAGGATGGATTTTTACAGTAAGGCACAGCCTTGAGCAAGGCACCGTGCACAAGCTGCTTACATCCCTGGAGTATTCCTGGGGAGCCTTGTGACTTAGGGTGGGATGCCTAGCCATGCCGTCATTCACCTCCCCTAGAAATGAGGAGTGAGAGGGCAGGAATTGTGACTCAGGTGGGTCTCTGAAGCTTTGTCTACACTATAAGGGAAGGGTGTGATTACCAGTTTGTGGTCACCTATGATGGGCTAGCATAAGTATGAACAGCATTGTCATTATGGCAGCAGAAGTACTGAACCTGTGGGGTTCAGGTGAGTTTTTGCTTGGCATAGCTAAGCTATGCCTCCACTGCTGCTGCCCATGCTACCGGCCCTGTTCTATTCTTTATACTTGTGCCGGCTGTCATTCGAGTTACTGCAAGTACATTGCACAAGCTGGGAGTCCCAAACCTGCCCACGGGGATGCCTACTTCTCTGTGGAGGGAAGAAGCTGGCATTCACCAGCCACTTATTCTTGCTCCAGTGCCCCTGTTAGCTGTTGAAGTAGTTTTTGCACACGCCCAAAAATGGTGGTACAAAATTACTCTTGCAAAAAAGGAAGGCTGCTGAAAATTGGGCCAATTGTTTCTGAGGGCTGCTAGGTCTCTAATGGTATCAAAGCATAAGCATAAATTATAGGAGCTTTCTTTCTCTAATTAGCTTGACTTGTTAAGGTAGAAAGGCTGGGGAGCAAGTCTATTATGACAGTTGTTAGTGCACATACTCTGCAACTGTGCATTGGACTTGTAACATTGTACTGAAGGAATACTCTTGGATTTAGTAGTTTCAGTCAAATTCTGCCTGTTGATTGGCTTACTCTTAGGTATCTCTGTAATTTTAGCTAATTAGACATCAAGTAGTGTATTTGTCGCTTTGAGGGAGAAGATGCTTTTTCTCTCTGAGCACAGATTTGAGTGTGTTATTTTCCTATCCTGGAAAAAAGTTTTGGAAAGAAATTCTCTCTCTTCTAGAACTGTATGCTACAGTAAAAGAGGGAATTTTGGGTTTGAAAATGAAAGGAAGTTATTTATGTTTTGTCTATCATTTCCACCAAAGGAAAAAAGGTGGAAGTGAAAGCTTGCTCTTCCTGAGAATTTTCCCATATCATTTCATGGGACAGAGCTTGCTCTTCATTCATTTGAATAAAAGTACAGGTTGACCCTCTCTAGTCCAGCACCACTGGGGTCTGACTGGTGCCAAACCAGAGAATTTGCTGAACAGTAGGAGGTCAACATTGTCTAGTAGCATTACCATCATTGAGCTCTTAGGAGACTTTTAGGGTAAATTAGAGCAAAATAACATCACAGAACACTGAGAGCCAGGATTGTTGGTAGGGATGTAAAAGAGTAGTCGAATAGTCAACAACCCGATGAGCCTAGGCTAATCAGGTAATCGAGTCAACTACTTGCATTTTCCACCTACTCGTGCTGCCTCTATAAAAGCCGACTCCCCCCAGCACTGTCTCTGTGGTGGGGGGAAGGCCACGGGAGGGAGAGGCACAGTGACACTGTGGCTTTGCCTTTTAAATGTAGCTAGAGCCAGCCGTCTCTAACTACATATAAAAGGCAGAGAAGCAGAGCGGGACCTGACGCAACTGGGGACTGAAGCTGTCCCCTCTTGCACTGGATCCCCGACTGCTGTGGCTCTGCCTTTTAAATGTAGTAAGAGGACCACTCTTACTACATTTAAGAGGAAGATTCACAGCAATCAGGAACCTGACGTGACTGCTTCAGTTCCCGCTTGTGCTGGGTCCTGTGCTGTACAGAGGCATAGTGGGGTTAGCTCCTGGGGCTGGTGCGAGCCAGAACTCAGCTCCAGGATGCTGTAACCCTGCCTTTTAAATGTAGTAAGAGCCCAACGGGCTGCTTAATTGAAATTTAACATCCCTAATTGGTGGCTTAGTGGGGCCACACCCGGGATAGGAGGACACACCCAGGATAGCTTCCCCAATTATCACCTCTAATACCATTAACTCACAGACATCTACCCTTCCCCACCTCTAATATCATTGACTCACAGGCATTCACCTTCCTTTCTCCCCCCCCCCCTGCATCTCCCTTCTGTTCTGTAATGTCATTTGTCCTTTTCATATGTGTTCATTTTTTTGTAATTGTATCCTTTGGTATATATGGTTGTGACTATTTTCTTCCACTATTTGATCTGAGGAAATGGGTCTGGCCCATGAAAGCTCATCATCTAATAAACCATATTGTTAGTCTTTAAAGTGCTACATAGTCCTGTACAGGCAGTCCCCGGGTTATGTACAAGATAGGGACTGTAGGTTTGTTCTTAAGTTGAATCTGTATGTAAGTCGGAACTGGTGTCCAGATTCAGCCGCTGCTGAAACTGATCAGTTTCAACAGCGGCTGAATCTGGACGCTAGTTCCGACTTACATACAGATTCAACTTAAGAACCCCAGACATCCCCAAGTCAACTGCTGCTGAAACTGATCAGCGGCTGATTCCAGGAAGCCCGGGGCAGGGGCTTCCTGTAGTTAGCCGCTGGTCAGTTTCAGCAGCGGCTGACTTGGGGACGCCTGGGGCAGAGCAGCTGGGGTGCTGCCGGGTTGGTCCAGTAGCGCCAAGGAGTGGTGCTGTGAGACCAACCGGCAGCACCCCACCTGCTCTACCACAGGCCCGGGGCTTTGCTCCACGTCTCCCTGGTCTGCTGGGGGGGGGGGGCGCACTAGCTGCGTCCCCCTCCAGCAGACCAGGGAGACGCTGAGCAAAGCGGCGGAGGACCCAGGCGAGACCGCGGCGCTGATCTGGAAGCGCCGCGGTCCCGCCTGGGTCCTCCGCGGCTTTGCTCAGCGTCTCTCTGGTCTGCAGACCAGGGAGACCCTGAGCAAAGCCGCAGAGGACCCGGGCGGGACTGCGGCACTGATCTGGAAGCGCCGTGGTCCCGCCCAGGTCCTCCGCCGCTTTGCTCTGCGTCTCCCTGGTCTGCTGGCTACACTCCCTCCCCCCCCCCAGCAGACCAGGGAGACGCAGAGCAGCTTTTCTCGCCCCGGAGGATGCGGGCGGCGGGACCGGGAGTCCTGCCGCTCCTGTCATCCGGGGCGAGAAAATCCCCGTTCGTAACTGCGGATCCGACATAAGTCGGATCCGCGTAACTTGGGGACTGCCTGTATTTTGTTCCAGGATAGGAGGACATCCAGCTAACTAAAATCATTTCATGGAAGTTGCTGGACCATAGAGTGCCAGACTAGAGAGTTTCAAATTGTAGTGAGAAGGGAAGTTAAATTCTTAAAAATGCAATTTGAGAAAAATGTTTAGCCTTGGGGATGGAAGGTGGGGAATTGTTTGTTTGGGGGAATAAAAATTGTGCAACTCATTAATTTTTGTATAGATTCTTTACTGACATGCCATTAAAGATATTTTTCTGGAGTCCTTTTCTTTCAGTTGCAGCACACTTTTGTATGCAAGATCACATACTAATCACTGATATATTGTACACACATGAATTTCAGAAGCAATAGGCCACACCATGCCTGCCTCAAACAACGCGGCACCTAGTAGGACTATAAGTGGTTCCTCTAATGATCCAACATGCCTTGTTTTCTGTCCTCCAGACACACCCAGCTTCCAGCTAAAGAGAGCTGGGTGCGATAGTCTAATGGGCAATTTCCTGTAGTAAGTACTATAGCAAAAAAGCAGCCCCCCCCCTCCAAAGGTACTCTGCATATATTACTAATGTATGACAGCAAGCATCTTTCTTGAGTAGGACATAAGGGTATCGCTGGATGCTCTGCAAGCCTCCTATTTATCATGGCGGCAATGGAGTATGGAGAAACTATATTGGACACGATAATTTATTTTGAAGTTTTTGTTACTGTAAATGTAAACTACAGTTTCTCTCTTAAGCTGCTTGTTTAGTCCAAGAATATGTTCAGAAAAGGAAGAATGCCCTGCTACCTTGTAATCCAGGAGGGTAATAGTATAACACCTTGTCAATATTCTGGGCAAAGACTAAATATATCCACACTGTGTCCAGTTCTGGGCCCCCCACTACAAAAATGACGTGGACGCATTGGAGAGGGTCCAGCGGAGGGCAATCAAAATGATGAGGGGGTTGGAGCATATGACCTATGAGGAGAGGCTGAGGGAGTTGGGTCTCTTTAGTCTGCAGAAGCGAAGAGTGAGGGGGGATTTGATAGCAGCCTTCAACTTCCTGAAGAGGATGGAGAAAGAGGATGGAGAAAGGCTGTTCTCAGCAGTGACAGATGGCAGAACAAGGAGCAATGGTCTCAAGTTGTGGTGGGAGAGGTCCAGGTTGGATATTAGGAAAAACTATTTCACTAGGAGGTTAGTGAAGCACTGGAATGGGTTACCTAGGGAAGTAGTGGAGTCTCCATCCCTAGAGGTGTTTAAGTCTCGGCTTGACTTGATGACTTTCTGAGGTCTCTTCCAGCTCTGTGGTTCTATGATTCTATGATCAATGTAACTAGTTCCTCCCCCCCATTGACAGTCAGGCCTGCCAACAGGATGAGGATGAGGGGACAGGGATAGTTGCCCGAGGACCCGGTGATGGTGACAGTCAGAGCCTCAGGCCCTTTAGAATTGCCCACTGGCGTGCCAGAGCCCTACACCATGCACTCCAGAAGGCTCTAAGAGCAGTCAGGAGGTGAGGGGTTGCCGCGTTCTCTAGTTGTCCCTGTTTTCTATCACATGCCAAAGAGTGAGACCCTTACATATCAGCATCAAAACACTGGTATTTCCAGTTATTAATTGTAATTTCAGGGCTAGCACTTGCTATGTGTTTACAAAGCATGTAGGACAATGGACACCCATCCTGACTGGAGTTCCTGTAGGTCAGGGGTGGGCAATAATTTTTGACAGGGGGCCCCTCCAAGATTTTGCTAAGTGGTCCTGGGCTGCACTTTTCTATGGAGGGATTGTGGGGTCTGGGATGGAGTTTGGGTTCAGAAAGGATCTTGGGGTGGGAGACTGGGGTGCAGGATAGAGGTCTGAGATGAATTTTGGTCAAGGAGGGGGTTGAAACCTGAGGTAGAAGCTTGAGGTGTAAGGTCTGGGAGGGGGTATGGGTGCAGGAGAGGATTCTGGCCTGCGAGAGGGGTATAGGAGGGGGTGCAGGGTCTGAGAGGGAGTTGTGATAAGGGGGAAAAGAGAAAGGAGGGTGCAGAGGGTTTGGATGGTGATCTAGGGCAGGAAGAGGTGGTGATCTGGAGCAGGGAGTTGGTGGAAGGGAGGGACTGGGGTGCTAGAGGCAGGCTGTGGCCGGGAGGTGCTTACATAGGTGGCTCTCAGCCAGCAGCCCTGAAGGACCCTGAGGCAGGCTCCATGCCTGCTGTAGCCCCAGGCTACTCAAATGTCTGGCTGCTTCCTGTGGCTCTCTGCTTTGGGCAGGGGGAGGGAAAGGCATTGCACTCTGCTCCTACCCCAGCAAAATCTCTCAGCTCCCACTGGCTGGTTTCCATGAAGACTTCCCCTCCCCATGTCATCCAGAGCAGAGAGCCACAGTTAATTCGAACTAAGGCATCTAGAACTAAAAACTAGTTCGAATTAGCGTTTTGCTAATTTGAACTAGCGCATCCACACTGATTGGACACAGGGGCGCATTTAAGGGCAGCTGAAACCGGTTCTGGCAGGGCATCAGGTCAGTAGTTGCTTTCTGTGGCTGCTGTCTGAAGCTATCTGAGGCTCGTGCTTAAAGGGACCCCCCCCGGACAGCCGGTGCTCAGATTTTCCTGCTTGCTTGCCAACCTCGCCGAGGGACAGCAAAGCATTGGTCTCTGTGCCCGTCTGTGTCGGTGCTTCCCTTCGGGGACGCCACCACAGGTGGCAGTATGGAGCCAGAGCTCGCCCTGCACCTTCTGGTGCACTTTCTGGACTTGCTGCTGCAAGCCTGCCAGCAATGGCTCGAGGCTACCTGGCACCACCTGGTGCACGTCAGCCCCCTGCCTCTCCACCTGGCCGCCCTGGGGGCCGTGGAGGAGCCGCGGCGGCGCCCCGGCACCGGCGTGCCCCGCCGCATCTGGCGTCTGGACACCAGCAGCGACTGGTGGGACCACATCATCCTGGAGCGCTGGGAAGACTGACAGTGGACCCAGAACTTCAGGATGAGGAGGGACACCTTCCTGGAGCTCTGCGAGTGGCTCGCCCCTGCTCTGAGCAGAAGGGACACTCGCATGAGGCCCGCCATCCCCCTCCAGAAGCGGGTGGCCATCGCCCTCTGGAAGCTCTCCACGCTGGACAGCTACCGATCCGTCGGGAACCAGTTCGGCGTGGGGAGATCCACCGTCGGAGCGGTGCTCATGCAGGTATGGCACTCGTCGGCCACTGCGTCGGGGGGGAGGAGGGCTGCAAGGAGGGGATGGGCCGCCCCAGGGACAAAGGGGGGGAGGGAGGAGGCGAAAGCGCCCCACACCGGAGGGGTCGGTCTGTCCCGGCCATACTACACGCCTCCAGGGGGGTTGCTTCCGGGAGTGGGGCGCGGGTTACTGACAGGGCACGAATGCTCCCAGCCACCCGGGTGCCCCACTGATTGGCGCTTTGCTGTGTCTCTCTCTGCAGGTGGTCAATGCCATCAACCAGGTGCTGCTCCGCAGGGTGGTCCACCTCGCCGACCCGGACGCCGTCATCCGGGGCTTCAGCGCCCTCGGCTTCCCCAACTGCGGGGGGGCCATCGACGGGACGCACATCCCCATTCGTGCCCCGGAACACCAGGCATCCCGTTACGTGAACCACAAGGGGTACTTCTCCATCCTCCTGCAGGCCGTGTGTGACCACCGGGGACAGTTCACGCATATTAATGTGGGCTGGTCCGGCAAAGCACACGACGCCCGGGTGTACCGCAACTCCTCCGTGTGCCAGCGGCTGCAGGACGGGACCTTCTTCCCCGACTGCCACATCAGGGTCAGGGACGTGGACATGTCCGTGTGCCTGGTGGGGGATGCCGCCTACCCACTGCAGCCGTGGCTGATGAAGCCCTACACGGGGCACCTCAATCCCTCCCGCCAGGCCTTCAATGCCAAGCTGACCAGGGCCCGCATCATGGTGGAGGGGGCCTTCGGGCGACTGAAAGCCCGCTTTCGATGCCTCCTCACCCGTCTGGACCTGGCCGAGCACAACATCCCTCCCGTGGTGGCGGCATGTTGTGTGCTCCACAATTTGTGTGAGCGGAAGGGGGAGGCTTTCCTGCCAGCGTGGATGGCTGTGGCTGACCTTATGGCTGGATACTACGGTCAGCCCCGCACCGCCGCCAGCCGGGAAGCCCAGCGGGGGGCCGTCCGGATCCGGGAAGCCCTGCGGGAGAGCTTCCTGGTGGAGGAGGAGGAGGACTGACCTCTCCCTGCATGCCCCACTGGGGCCTTCTTCCACCCTACCCCCCTTCCCCTTTCCCCTCCCTACCTACTGTATAATAAAGACACCTGTTTTTGAAACAAAAACGTCTGTTTATTGAACATAACTGGTTGCGGGAAGGGAGGAATGAGGGTGGGAGAGGGGAGGGGGAAACCTGGGACGAGGGAGCTGGAAGGGAAGGGGAGGGAAGGGAGGAAGGGAAAGCAAAGCTCAGGGGTGGGAGTCCGGCTGCCTCTCCCGTCTCGCCACACTGCGGGTCCGGGGGCATTGGTGGGGAATGGTTGTGGAGTGTGGGGCAGGAGGGATGGGGTGTGTGGAGGAAGCAGGAGCGGGAGCAGGAGGGGGAGCAGGGGGATCAGGAGGGGGAGCAGAGGAAAGAGAGGGAGGGGGAGCAGGGGGAGCAGGAGGAATTGGGAAGTGGTTGAGCAGGCTCTGGAGGTGGCCTCGCAGGGCACGGCCCTGCTCCTCCAGTGCCTCCAAGCTCCTCTGGCGCAGCCTCAGGTCCTCCTGGACCCAGTGGTCCTGAAGACGGAGCTGTTGCTCCAGGAACCGGAGGTGACGCCTCTGGTACTCCTCCTGGTTCCTGGCTCTCCTGCTGGCCCGGGCGCGGACGGCTGCTGCAGGCGGGGTAGTGCGCCCTGCACTCCCAGGTGCTGCGGCTGTGGTGAAACAAGAACAGCGGGGCCCCAGGTGTGTGAAACCCAGCTCCCCTCTGCAAGGCCAGGGCCCCTGCAGGATCCCCAGTTGCTGCTCCGTGGTGGGCAAGGCCCAGGCGCACGGTCCCTGGGCTCCCTCTTGCCCCAGCCCCCCGTACACATAAGGGGAGCACGATGGTACTCACATGTGGACGCCTCCCCGGCCTTGGACGACACAGGCGAGTGGCTCTGTGGGGTGCCTCGGGGGTCCCGGGTCCTGGGCAGGCTGCCGGCAGGCTCCTGGTTCTCGGAGCCCTCCTCCTCCTCCTCCTCCTCTGTCTCTGGGAGCGGTCCCTCTGCCCCGGGGTCTATCACGTCCCGGGGGGCAGGGATGGCATGAGCCCCCAGGAGGTGGTCCAGAGCCTGGAAGTGGGGGCACGCCTCCGGGTCGGCCGCTGGCAGGCAGGCCCGGGAGTAGGACTGCTGCAGGTCCTTGATTTTCCAGCGCACCTGCTCCCGGCTGCGCTGGTGGCCCCTGGAGGCCAGGCTGGCAGCCATGCGGCCGTAGACTGCCGCGTTCCTGTGGCTAGTGCGGAGATCGTGGACATTGGAGGCTTCCCCCCAAACCTCGATGAGGTCCACGATCTCCGCACTAGACCACGCGGGCGCCCGCCTCTTGCGGCCCCGGGCAGGCTCCTGGGAGCCGCCAGGCTGGTCTCGGGAAGAGGGGGAGGGCTGGGTGTCATCGGGTGGCTGGCTCATGGGGTGTCAGTGGCTGGGTGTGCTGGCACTGGTGCTGGCAGCCTTGCAACTGGCACAAACTGTGTAGCCAGCCCGTGGCCCTTTAAGGGCTCCGGGGCCGGGAGGGGGGCAATAGAGTTTCCCTGGTGTTGGCCAGAGTGGCCACCAGGGCAAGCTGGGAAGGGCTAGCCTCCCACTAGTTCAAATTAAGGGTCTACACAGCCCTTAATTCGAACTAGTAAGTTCGAACTAGGCTTAATCCTCGTGGAATGAGGATTACCTAGTTCGAACTATGCGCTCCATTAGTTCGAATTAAATTTGAACTAACGGAGCGCTAGTGTAGCGCCTATGAAAGTTAGTTTGAACTAACGTCCGTTAGTTCGAACTAACTTTGTAATGTAGACATACCCTCAGATAGCCTATTTTACATGCCTCTGTCGGCAGAGGCATGTAGTCTAGACATACTGTGGTGGGTTGACTGGGAAAGTAAATGACCCACCTATTCTATTCAGGCTTTTACAATGTCCAGTATCTGAGCAACTTCGAGTAGAGCAGTCAGGGGCATGACTAGCATCTCTTGCATATGGTTTATTCTCTCTCGCTCCCCCTCTCCCCAGGGGAGAGTTGTGTGCCAAAATTGTGTATTAATGAAGGCAATGGCAAAGAAGTGCAATTTACACTTGGAGCAGAAGGCAATGAGGTTTGTGATGATCCCATTGAAGTTCCTGTGGGAGCTCAGCCTTTGGCTAGGCCCCACTATTACTTACAATATTTCCTATTTGGTGTCCAGAGTGAATTTTGCCCGAGAAAATGTTTTTGTTTTAAAATGCTAGTGTTAGACAGAGGGTTCCCTCAGTGCCAGTCAGTTCGCTTGGACAAGGAAGTGGAGAAGTTAAATGAGATTTTTCTGATTCTCTTCCCCTCCCTGGAATGGACTTTGGTTATGGGTTAGTCAGGAGTCACACTTCAAATGGCCTTTGTGGAAACCCTGTACCCTCTCAAAGTCAGAACCATGCTGATTTCAAGCAGAGATAATGAATCTGTTGTATTCCTCGGATATAATTGTGTGGAGTCAGGAACAATATCTGAGAGAAAGCAGGATGGAACTGGGTTCAGGCAGATTGCTCCTAACGGGCACATCCAGGTGTGTGAGTCACAGAAAGTGCATTATTATCATCATTTGTATTTATATAAAAATGAAGTACCAAGATCCTGACTAAAGCTCATGGCATTCAATGAGAATCCTTCCACTGACTTCAGTAGGCTTTGGATTATCCAGATGAGCAGAAAGAACTCAATGAAATCAGAACCTAGGTTCTGAAAAGATTGTGTGGGCGAGATGTAGAAAAACTGCAACCGGCCAAGACAGAAAGAGGAAAAAAGGTTCAGGTGCTTTTCTATGTCTTTCTGTTCTATGATAAAAATTGTACCATGACCAGTTCATTTCAAAAGTATAATAAAAATGTGATTTCAGCATGCCATGCTTACTCTGAACAACTCAGAATCACTATCAGGTACAGGTGATCAATCCATTTTTAATTTGCAGTGGGAATACTATATGTAAATAAATAGCCTTAGTGGAAATTACAATGACAGAAATGTGCAGGAATATGAATTAAATTGGTGCATCAGTTAATAGCTGAATTTTGGACTTCCTTCATCAATTTTTCTTACTTCAGTTTGGCAATAAAAGAGGTGAACATTAATTATCTGTACTATTATTATTATTCAGAATTACACTTACATAGAGTGAGATTCACCTCACAATTGAGCAAGAGAAATCTGTAGTAATTCCATTAAAGTTAAAATTGATACTCCAGATTTACAAGGTAACAGCAAGCTGAATGTGGCCCATAGTGATTTTTATCCATAGATCTGAGAAGCTTTACAAATGTTAAAAAGAATCATGTGTCTCGTGGTATATATGGGGAAACTGAGGCACACAGTAGGGGAGTAAATTTCCTAAAGTCGCACTATCGATTATTATCAGAACTGGGAAATGAATTTTAGGGTTTGTCTAGATGGTGAACTAGTTGGTGGTAAACAAAGATGTGACTCTACAATGCAATAGCTCACAGTTCAAAGTAGATGCTCATTATTTTGAGAAGTCCCAAATCTTCTGGTTTCTGGTCCTGACACATTTCAGACCATGCTCTGCCGCCTTGGACCACAACTCAGTACAGCACTATAACATATGCTAACCATTTAGTATCTGAGTAACTCCCATGGTGGCTTTGTTGGACTGAGTTGTTAATGAAAGCATGTGGATAGAGCTGGGACCTTCATTATGTCTAGTGACTTTTTCCCTTTTATTGGTTCAGCTGTGGGACCAACCCAAAGAAGTTTCAAGGGAAATGAAAAGCACTGCATAGAAAAGTGAAGGAAGCCCCAGGAGAAAATTCTGTGATGGGACTGTTTCAATCTTATTGCAGAAGAATTCTGGTCAGCTTCCCAAATATGTGACTCTGTGTACAGATTCTTCCTGAAGTTGTTTCCACAGTTCTTAAACTCTTTCCACCAGTTTGCTAAGAGTTTCCGATGAGAAGGGTGGTTTTGTGCTACTTTTGCAAAAGCCATCAATGATTGCAAAACATGGTAACAACTTTCAGTCAATAGTATGACATCTGCTGGTTCTTTGAATGGTTTGTTAATAGTGAGATAGTAATCTCAGTCAAGTTGCGAGGGGACAGTTGGTCACACTGCAAAAAACAACATCTCATTTGTCATTCTTATTTGCAATCCTCTCCACGAGTGTAAGGGGTGAATGGGTCATGGAGTCCCTTGACACCAGAACATGGTCTATAAAGATGATAGTTAAAGCACACTCTTTTCGGGTGGCATAAAGAAGGTTGCATTGCTACTGCCTGAACCGTATTTATTTTATGGATGGACAGAAGATGTCAGTCTTCCAGGAATCTTCTCCTATCATTTAACTAATTAAAGGAAAAAAATCTCACCGAACATGAGTATTTTGTTATTGTGGGTGAACTAGTACTGAATGAAAATGCAATGCCTGCATTCTTTGCATGTTCTTAATCTTTCTGCACATCAGTAGGTTTGTGCTCCAAAGAATCTTTTAAATACAGGCAGTCCCCGGGTTACATGGATCCGACTTACATCGGATCCCTACTTACAAACGGGGTGAGGCAACCCCGCTCTAGCTGCTTCCCCCAGCAGACCAGGGAGACGCGGAGCGGCTTTTCTCAGCAGACACCTCAGCTTGAGAATAAAGGACTGAGGGAAGTGAGGTGTGGGAGAATAAAACTAAGCTCTGGAGAAATGTTTGGCTAGAGTTTCCCCTACAATATGTACCAGTTCCGACTTACATACAAATTCAACTTAAGAACAAACCTACAGTCCCTATCTTGTATGTAACCCGGGGACTGCCTGTACATGCAAAAGGACTGCAATGTAGAAAAATGCATGGCACATATTGAGACTTGAGAACAGACAGATGCTTCAAAGCAGGAAAAACACTTAATAGTTGCTCTGTTAATAATCACTAGTTTGCTGGCATGGTATTCTAAACCATCTGGGGACAGATGCTGAACTCTGAGACATTGAGATGCACAGAAATGTATTCATATTGAGAGATTTCCAGGCAGAGCATCATCAGTGAGATGCAATTCTTGATTTCAGTGTCACCAGCTCTATAGGACATTATAGATAGAAACAAGGATCTTTTTCAAACAACTTGGGAGAATGAACCTTGGCAACATGGTAAAAATAAAGCTGTGCGCTCTCCAGAAGAGTGACATGAACAGTAACACAAGCATACCTGATACAAGTCAATGAAGAAGTGCAGGATGCCGTGCCACCACAGAACTCAGCGATGCTAAGAGACCTTTTGAGGGGCCAACTTGTTCCAACTTTTGCCCCAGGAAACACCAAAGACTTCACACCTGCTATGGAAAAGACACAGGACAGAAGGCGGGAGAAGACAAACTGCAAACTCATGAAGCTTTCCCCAGATCGTTCCAAGAGGGGGTAGAAAGGGAAGAGGGTTCAGTCCCCAGAACCTTGGAAGATCTGCCTCAAGCACAGTTCTACCTATGCTCATGGTGGATCTGTGCTGCTGTGGAATTGCCCTAGAGTTCCCCACCAAACATCTTAGAGAGAACTTTCCAGAAAAGTCGATGCAGCCTCAGAAGGTATTAGCATTTCAATAGCATCTCCCTAGCTTTGCTGATGGGACAAGACACTTGCCTCAGCCTGTTCCTCTTCCCACAAGTGGATTCCTGGACCATGGAAGATCTCTCTTCAGGGTCCAGGACAGAGAGAGGCCTTCCACATGCAAATCTGGAGCAGAATGGACTAGAAATGTGGTCCTGCATCATGACAAATTAGCATAGTAGCATGAAAATTAAGTTCATTTGACAGCATGCTGTTACTACAATCTGCAACCATAAAACATGATTCACCACCCCTTTAATATTGTATCACACTCCACTAGAAGCTCGGCTTGAAGTGGGAATGCTAAGTGTCATGGCAGACCACCTACAATTTACAAATAGATTTTTTGTTTGAGACCCTGATTGTTTTATATGGGACTTGATCTTCTAATGATGGTCATTTATACATAGATGCTTCTTACTGCCTTGTGCTTGTCTTGTCCTGTGTTGATTTCAGGGATTTCTTTATTTATGTTTTTTTGGGGGGTAGGGTGGAGTATTAGTTTGTTTAAACTGCTGTGATTATTTTGGTTTCAGGATGGGGTTGTAAAGTCACCACAACAGCTAATCATGCTGGAATTTCCTCACACTGATTCAGTATCTGTATACATTTCTATTTTCCTTTTATTTACTATTAAAATAAATTATTAAATCATAAAATGATAAATTATTTTAAAAAGATGAGTTGTTTGTTGCTTATAGGCTTCAACACTATTGCTGCATTGTGGAGCAGTTAGAGGATCAACACAGGGGTGGAATGGGTTTCACCTTTACTGCTCATCTATACATTTTATTAACACAACTGCTTATTACCCTGTTCTCTTTAAAGAGCATCCGCTTAGTCTCTGGCACAGAACGAATGCTTCCAGGCTGGTCATAGATGTGTGTCTGAAACAGCAGCATTGAATTACCTGTCATCCTGTATAGCAGGGATGAAAGGGGAAGTTATTTACATAAATTATTGCAGAGCAGTAAATATTATTTCATGATATCACATCAAGATTAAGTTAATCAAACTTGATATTAAGAGGCAGAAGGATTTGCTCTTAGTCAAAGATACAATTAAAGAAGGTGCTTGAGGGTACAGGAGAGAGCTACTTAGGAAGATTTTTATCACAGAACGGGCAATGCCTTGGGATGCTCATATCTAAGGCTTCAGCTCCTTTGTGATTTTATAGTTTTTACAAAAAGTGCAATTTTTGCAAGATTGGGATGTTTCTGCACATTTATTCTATTCCTTTGTACTTGCGCAGAATAGTGGTTTTTACTCACTTCACCACCAACTCTAACCCCCACATCAGTTTGGTTGTGAGCGTTAAGTGTATTTGGGAAGAGCTCCCTGCTTTCAAACAAAGTTTATAATTAGAGTTGAATATGTTTCATGTACATTTTTAATTCTGCTAGAATTTTTGCTAAAGTTTCAGGAGTCTGTTTTTAATTAATGTAAAATCACAAATGTGAGTGATGTTGCTAATTGGTTAAAAATTAATTGGTTTCTGTGTTTGCCACTAAAAGCCCAATCTTTGAGGTCCTGAGTATCTCCATGGAAGGAGTGAATGCTTACAAACAATGGGTTCCAGCTTGCTGTTTTATGCATGTCTGCAACCTCTTGAAGGGTATTTTATTTTCAGTGGGAGTTGCATTTCCTCTAAAATTACTTTGAAAGTGGGGTGTTTTCCACAGAATTTTTCAACTTTTTTTCATTACATAACTGAATAATTTTGATCACACACTTCCTATGAAATTTTTTATTTAGTTGAGCCACCCCAGAGTTTCAACTTAAAATTTTCAAAAGTGGCGAGGAGTCCTGTGGCACCTTATAGACTAACTGAAGTGTTGGAGCATAAGCTTTCGTGGGCAAAGACCCACTTCGTCAGATGCATGTCACATCTGCCGCTTTTGCAGATTCAGACTAACACGGCTACCCCTCTGATACTTAAAATTTTCAGCCATCCTTAATTTATTTCAATTCACTAACACATGATCTGGGAAGGGATGTGCACTCTCAAGTCCCAGAAATGTCAATAGAAGATGAAGGGACTGTCTAATTCCTAGGAAAGTCTCACTGTGATGTAGAATTAGGTCCATTGTTTGAATGGATCCAATCCATGCTCACCATGAAGTATTCTATCTGCTCAGTACATCCTTTAAATAGGAAAGGAACTATCAACCTCTGCACATTTCCTAGGTTAATCAGGGTCTTTAATCAGATGTCTTTGTTCTAGACATCTACACCTGTGCAAAAGGGGAGGGGGGAGGGCAAAATGTTACCAGAACAAAATAAGAGTGTTGAGTACCCACATTGTCCAGGTGTAAATGACTCTCATAGCACAAGTTGGGTGAGGGAATATTTTTTATTGGACTAACTTCAATTGGTGAGAGAGACACCGACAGAAGCTGGCCCAGTAACAGATATTATCTCACCTACCTTGTGTCTCTACCATCCTGTGACTGACATGGCTACAACTACCCTGCCTATATCAAGCACAAGGCAGCAGAGAATCAGGTCCAGATTCTGCTCTCTGCTGTGCATGTGAACATGACCGAATGTGGTGGGTAGAAGCTGGGGTGAGATTTCCTGCTTACAAGCATTCAGACATACAGGGCATCATTTCCTAAGCTGTCTGAGTCTGGCCCCTGGGCTTGAGCTCCCAGCAATGTTAGCTAGCTAACTGCTCGGTTTCTGTGGACAATACTTTCTGGTGCAGTTTTGGAACTGGTTTTGAAAATCTGCCCCAGAATGGTTGAGTACCCTGTCAAATACACTAAGTATTGCAGCACCCAATTAAACCATCAGGAGTCTGTTTAAATCAATGTGGGCCAAGCCCATCAACGGGGATAAGGGGAAGTTGCCGTGGGGCCCTGCAATTCAAAGGGACTCGGGACTTCTGGCTGCCATTGTGGCAGTGGTAGTGACTGGAGCCCAGTCCCTTTAAATTACTGCTGAAGCGCGGCACGGCAAGCTCCGTGTGGTAAGAAGTGCTGGGGCAGGGGCTGGGGTAGGGGGGAGCACAAGGCTGTCTGTCCCTGGCCTTGCCCCTTCTGCCTGAGGCCCCAGCTGGGTCCCCTTCCATCTTGCTCAGGGGCCCACAGAGACCATTGACCCCTTGATGTGTGTTCAAATTCTGCTCTGGCACACCCATGCAGCCTCACTGATTTCACTGCACTTTGTCTCATTGTGCTTCTTGTCCCTGGTACTGCAGAAGGGTAGCTGAGAACAGAATTTGGGCTCAGAATGTTAATAACAATTCATTTTTTAAAAGAAATACTGTAGCCTATTGATTGGCTGGAGGTTTTACTTAAAACAAGTACATCACACTGGCCCTCTTGCCTTTTACAAACACTGTTTGTCGTATACAAGCAAGTTGTCAATATATCTATTCCTTGTTTCAACATTTAAGTGCTACAAGACTCTGCTGCCCCTTGACAAGTGATCTATGCCCTCTTTTGGCACAAGTCTATTGACCATTTTTGACAAACCCTACAGTATTACATTTGCATAAGCAAGTTTGAAATACCCTGCCCTTAGAGGAAGGCCTTTATTACTACCCATTCATCCTAGGAACTCTCTTTCTAAAGAGATCTACTGGTGATGCCCCTGATGTATAAGCCAAAATATTTTTGTAGCCAGTTCATCTTTCAAAGACTTTATATTAAAATATAATTCTTTATCATGACTGATTTCTATTGTCATTATTCATTATTCATACTACTGCAGTACTCAAGTGCACCACTCATGTGCAGGGCCCCACGGTATGGTCCTGAGCCATAAAAAAACTTCCTGTAGTGATATTCTACATAACACATGACTATGTGGCAACATGACAATTATACGTTCAATAATAAGGTCCCGAGGGTGAAATCCTGGCTCCACTGAAGTCCTGACAAAACGCCCATTGTAGTCACTGACTATGTCAACCCGGCAGTTAAACACTCATGGCTGGTGTGTGTCAGCTGGTCCTGGCTCGGGCCCTAGGGCTGTTTAGTGGCAGTGTGAGCATTTGAGCTGAAGTGGCAGTCAGGGCTCTGGAACCACCTGCCTCTAGGGATCTCAGAGGCTGGGCTCCATCCAGTCTGAGGCTGAATGTCTCCACTGCATTGAAGCAGCTCTGTAGCTGAGCCTGGCAAGCCTGAGTCAGGTGACATGGGCCACCACCGGTAGTTAAGTGCAGTACGTATATGCCTAGTGGGGCCAGGATTTTATACTGGGGCTGTGAGAGCACTAAACCCTTCACAACACAGTGTTGCAGAACTACAGCAGATGTACCACATCTTGTTTTTAACTCCCTATTAGGTGAGTAAAGTAAGGGGAATTGGGGAGCACAGCTCCCTTTCCTCCGCTAAGGCTGAGGAAGAACTCATCTTGCTTGCCTTATCTTGAGTGGAAGCAGCTAGAGGAGCACTGGTGGAACTACACCGTGGCTGTGTCTAGACTGGCCAGTTTTTCCAGAAAATCAGCCGCTTTTCCGGAAAAACTTGCCAGCTGTCTATACTGGCCGCTTGAATTTCCGCAAAAGCACTGACTTCCTACTGTAAGAAATCAGTGCTTCTCGCGGAAATATTATTCTGCTCCCGTTCAGGCAAAAGTCTCTTTTGCACAAAGCTTTTTTGCGCAAAAGGGCCAGTGTAGACAGCTCAAATTTGTTTTCTGCAAAAAAGCCCCGATCGCAAAAATGGCATAATTTTAAACCAATATAGTTGGTATAACTTCCCCTGTGGACACCCTTTTTCTGGAATCAGAATGTCCACAACAGAAGTTATGCTGGTATAACTATAGAAGTTTAATATAGAAGAACAATTATGCCATATACCTGCTAAGACTTCCCTCCATAGATAAGCTGCTAAAGTTCAGAGATGATGGACTGCAAGGTTTCCTGATGTCTTCTATATGCACCTCTTCAGATTTTTATCTTTAATACTCAAACTATTTGTCAAATTATTTATGCTGGTGTTCATTAAGGGCACAAGCATTTCATCAAAGCACTCATTTTCTTAAATAAGTTTTTATTATTTTCCTTTTATTGGTCAGCATTTTCATTTCATTCTGCACAACCTTTTCCCAATCCAACATGTAAAATAGCTGAGAGCCTGAAATTTTCTACATATAGCAAAGCTCTTGCAGTAATAATAGGAAGGAGGATGGGCTGAAGAAGACTCTGTCAAGCCTAATCAACTTTGGGGGAAGGAGATGTTCACCAAGCAGTAGTTAAAATAGTTGGAGGGAACTCACTAATTTTGGTGGTGATTGTCACAAGTATTGATGTTATTTCATCATTTTGTTTTGCAGAAGGAGCAGGGACAAGGAAAAAGGACCTGGCTGTTTGTTAGTAAAACCCAAACCCAATAAAACATCATAATACGCTTCTCTGATGATCAGCCTGAATGCTCTGTCTTCTTTGGCATAGGTCATATTGAAAAGGGCCTAGAAAATGGGTCTATAAAAATGGGCAAGGGTAAAAAAACTGTAGCGGTATGTCTACACTACAAAGTTAATTCGAAATAACAGTAGTTATTTTGAATTAACTTTAATAGCGTATACACAGGCTAACTGCTATTTCTAAATAAATTCGAAATAGTGGAGCCCTTATTGCTGTGTAGACACTTAATTCGAAATAGGGGGCCTCCAGCCCTTCCGAGGGAGCCCTGGTAGCCACTCTGGGCACAACCAGGAAAACTTACTCTCTTCTCCCCCAGCCCCGGAGAAATTAAAGGGGTAGACGCTGGTCACAGTGCCTGTGCCAGATCCAAGCCTGCCAGCCAAGAGCTAGCAGTGGCCACCAGGGCCCCTGACCTAGTGGTCCCAAAACATGAGCCAGCAAGCCACTGGCAGCCAGCCCTCCACCACTCCCCAGGAGCAATCTGCCAGCTCGCAGGAGTCTGACAGAGGCTGGAGAAGGCAGGCGCCTTCCTGGTCCAGGGTGGAGAACATAGACCTTATTCAGGTCTGGAGGGGATACCCCCAATGTCCATGATCTCTGCACTAGACGGAGGAATGCGGCCGTCTATGGTAGGATAGCTGCCAGCCTGGACACCAAAGGCCACATGTGAACCAAGGAGCAGGTTTGCATGAAAGTCAGGTTGTTCTGGCGAGACCCCCCCAACCCTGAGCCCTGAGTTTCCCCTCCCCCTTAGTCCCCTTGCTTCCCCCTTCCAGCTGCCTCCTCCCACCCTCTCCCACCCTCTCTCTTTCCCTCTCCTTTTCCCAGTCTCCCCAGAGGTTCATCCCCCCGCCCTAGTTTTTTTCAATAAACCCAGTTTCTATTTTTGAACATACGTGTCTTTTATTTGACATCAGAAAGGGGAGCTAAGGAGGGGTAAGTGGAAGGACACGAGGGAGGAATGGGGCATGAGCCCCAGTGGGGAGGACCGGGGAGGCTCTGAGGGCTCCTCGGGGTGTACGCTCTCCCACAGGGCCTCCTGGATCCTGACAGCCCCCCGATGGACCCACCGGATGGCAGCCTACAGCAAGTGCAGCTGGACTGATGGCAATGACCCCTCAAAATGCACTGGCATGCCCGGGGGCAGCTCTGGCTCCAGGCTGCGGGCACTCAGGGCACTTCAAGACAGGACTGCTTTGTTGTCCCTCATCGAGGTAGACAAGCAAGCGGGGAATCCTGAGAACTGTCTGTCCGGGATGGAGGTAGGGTCCCTTTAAACACGGAGCTCAGTTAGCCTCAGGCAGCAGCCCCACACACTAAGTCCTAACCTGATGCTCTGCCGACACTGGTTCCAGCCAGCCTTAACTTCGGTTCAGGGTCCACTCAGTGTGGACGTGCTATTTCGAAATAGTTTTTGTGTATAGATGCGTTATTTCGAATTAGCTTAATTCAAATTAACTATTTCAAATTAAGTTAATTCGAAATAGCACTGTAGTGTAGACATACCCTAGGTGAATTGGAATGGTTCTAGCCCTTTGTTTTTTCTCATCTTTTTTTCTTTTTCTTTTCATACTGAAGACCAGATTTTCTCACCCTCCCCCCACCTCTCTTGCAGTAGTACCTGATTTACTCCACAAATAGATTGTCAAGGGGGCTACAGTACTATTCAAAGTATGTGAGGGTGGCAGAATTGTTTCCTAAAAGAACCATTTGCCAGTCTGACATAGTTCTCATGCTGCATTAGTGTATATGCTTCCTGTTAGTTGTTAGTCATATTCGGAGAGAGGAGTGTGTCATTTGTTATGGGGCACTGGGAGCAGTTGCTCCCCCAGCCAGACCTTGTTTTTTTCCTCCCCAGACATTTCAGAGCTCTTCTCCAGCCAGCTCTGCAGCATCTCCCCTGGCCCTCCAGGGTCACTGTGGGGTGTGCTGGGATGGGGCTCTTAATCACCATATTGTCAAGTGCCTCTCCCTTCTCCCTGGCTGGACAGGAAGCAGTGGTGGTGATGGAACAGCACATGGATCAACCCGGGCCTCGATCTTTCCTCTGGACCTTGTGCCAAAGAGCACCCCCCCTTTGTCTGCTGCTGCCCACTACATCTCCATAAGTGGCTGTGGCATCAGTGGGGATGTTGAAACACAAATTTGCCCTGCTCCTACACCTCCCCAAATTTTTCTGAAATGGCTCCTCAGACAAGGATGTCCTTACAGTCAATGGGGGGGGGGGGGGGGGGGGAGGTAACCAAGAAAAGATCTAGGGGAATCAAGCTCTGAATTGCCTTCTTCCATGGTCCTGCTACCAGAAGTGGGTGTGAGGCAGGAGACCAGAGATACAAATTTCTGAAGCTGTAATACATTTTCTAGTTGTGGGTTTTTAGTAGCTACATGTTGTTTAAGCTTAAGGTTGGTTAGTTTTCTGATACTGTTTATTATTACCTGATAAACCCTATTCTGAAATAATATTCCCCCCCCCCTTTTTTCTGTTTTACTAACCTTTGTGGTCACTGCAGCCATGTAAAACAAACATCTGATGTGGCATGATAAAAACCAGTCAATTGTTTCTTTAAAATCTTAATGTTTTGGACCTCAGGAATATCTGAGTAACTATTTAATGAGGAGACTTCTGGTGATATGCAGGTAAGACCTTAAAGACTTTAATTGATCCCATGGGAAGGCTGTGAGGGTTAAATAACAACATTCAACTTGTGTCCTAAAGCACAGATTGTAAAACAAAAGCCAAGAGGGAAGAGCTAAGTCAGAATCTAAAATGTCATGTCTGGCATACAGGCTTCATCAGCTGGGATGAGAGGGCACAGTGATATAGGCAGCTATGTCCTACCAGCACTTTTATTTGGCCTAGCTCCATTCCTTATACTGACACCATTTGCATGCTCCCTGCTGCTTCCTCAGTAATTGCAGAAACTACCCGATCTTATCCTCCAGTCCCTGCTGAGATGTGACATGCAACTAGCCTTGCTATAAATCTCAGGTCTGCCTCACTGTATGCATCTACTGCATGCACGTCACTACAAATGCATATGAGCACCAAGGCCTTACGGTGATACCAAAGCCATAAAGAGAAAAGCCTTTCTCTCTGCAGTGACATGTCAATCCTAAAGGGAGAGCTCCATTCTCTCAGAATATGGACTCTCAGGGCACATCTACACAGCAGGGCAAAAGTCGAAATAAGGAGCTTGGAGAGGAGAAACTGTGCAGATTGAAGGTGGGAAAGCCAGAGGAGTTGGATGTTGTGAAACTTATTATTTCAGAAGTGCTTTGAGAACTTAGGTGATAGGTATAATGGAAGACACTTGGAGGAAGGAGGCTGAGCTGGAGTTGGCTGCTGGTGGTTGCTGAGCACCCACTAATGTTTCCTCATGGGTATTCTAGCACCTATGTGTCATCTATTATTTAAATCAACTTATTTACTAGATGACTGAAGTAAAGCTAATGTGATGTCGATTTTTTTAAAAAGGCTCTAGAGGCAATCTCAGCAATTGCAGGCCGGTATGTCTAACTTCAGTACTGGGTAAATTGGCTGAAAATATAGTAAAGAACAGAATTAGCAGTTGCATATATAAATGTGGTTTGTTGGAATAGCATCAACATGGTTTTTGTAAAAGGAAATCATACCTCACCAATCTTCTAGAATTCTTTGAGGAGGTGAACATGGGTGATCCAGAGGATACAGTGTACTTAGAAAACTTTTTACAAGGTCCCTCATCAAAGGCTCTTAAGCAAAGTAATCTATCATGGGATGAGACGGAAGGTCCTTTCATGGATTAGTAGCTGGTTAAAAGATAGGAAATGGTCAGTTTCCAGAATGAAGAGAGGTAAATAGTACTCTGCTCTATTAAATAGTTATCTGCTCTGAAGCAGATTCCCTCTGAAGCATCTGGCATTGGTCACTAATGGAAGACAAAATACTAGTCTAGATAAACCATTGATCTGAGCCAGTATAATTGTTCTTATGTTCTTATGTCAGAAATCTTGGCTGTCCTGTGGATGTCTTTGGGTATGTCTAC
Organism: Pelodiscus sinensis; assembly: GCF_052426305.1. Lineage (NCBI taxonomy): Eukaryota > Metazoa > Chordata > Testudines > Trionychidae > Pelodiscus > Pelodiscus sinensis. The sequence continues at coordinate 182,034,879 of NC_143054.1, read as the reverse complement.
ACTGCAACACTGTTTAGGGATACCAGAGTATCCCAAAATTGCTATCCCGTGTCTTCATAGCAAGCCTGTTGTTTCAGACTCGCTATTCCGATGTTCTTATAAACCTCTTTCTATGAGGAGTAAGGGATGTTTTGGAATAGTGCTTTATTTCAAAATTGGTGATGTGTAGACAGTGCCAAATGATGTAATAAGCTATTTCTAAATAGCATCAAAATAAGGTACGTAAGAAGGTGTCTTCTCCCCTCTCCCGCCTCCTTTCCCCAGTCTTACCAGAGTTTCATCCTCCTCCCCCCGTTTTGTTAAATAAAGAGAGTTTGTGTTCATGAACATACGTGTATTTTATTTGACATCAGGAAGGGGGGTTAGGGAGGGGTAAGTGGAAGGACGTGAGGGAGGAATGAGGCACAAGCCCCCAGTAGAGCAGACCAGGGAGGCTCTTAGTGCTCCTCAGGGTGGAAGCTCTCCCACAGGGCCTCCTGGCTACTGACAGCACCTCGATGGACCTCCCAGATGGTAGCCTGCAGAAAGTGCAGCCAGGCTCAAAGCAATGTGTCCACGAGAAGCACCAGAATGTCCAGGGGCAGCTCTAGCTCAATGTTGCAGAGTGCTGTGGTGTCCCAAGTGAGGGCAACCAAAGCACGCAGAGACAAAATGCTTTGCTGTCCCTCATCGAGGTAGACAAGCAAGCAGGGAAACCTGAGAACTGGCTGTTCAGGGGGGTCCCTTTAATCACAGACCTCAGATAGCCTCAGGCAGCAGCCTCACACAATAAGTCCTGAACTGGTACCCTGCCGGAACTGGTTCTGGCCAGCCTTAAATGTGATTCAGAGTCCACTCAGTGTGGACGTTCTATTTTAAAATAGCAAAATGCTATTTCGAAATGCATTTTGTGTGTAAACGTGTTGTTTCGAAATAAGGTATTTTGAAATAACACTGTAGTATAGACATACCCTGACTGAATATGAAATCTAGAAACAGAATCAGAAACTGATTTCTGCCCAAAAGGTAGGTATTATAGATGGTCAAAGGTCTGATCTTGCATGGCAAATTATTTGAAATGTAATCTTAATATTGACAATTATTTTCAGGCATGATTTTGTACAGCAGAAAGATTTATGTTGTTATATTGGTGCATTTTTCCTAATTTATGGGCCTGATTCTGGTCCTGGTGCCAAAGTAGTGTAACTCTGGAGAAACTTCAATAAAATCAGCCTAAAGATCAGTGCCTGGTATTGTGAGCAGTTTATGACTTTTAGCAAAAAATTGCCATGAGTTCTATTTGAGCTGAAGTCACATAAAATAATAGCTATCTTGGATCTGGACTTCCAATGCTCCTGTCATCTGAAGAAGTGGGCTGTGCCCTCGAAAGCTCATCTTACCATCTACATGTTTTGTTAGTCTTTAAGGTGCTACTAGTCTATTCGTTGTTTTTTAAGTTTTTCATAATAGCATTGTTAGCCTTTAAGGTGCCACCAGACTCCTTATTGTGTTTACTGTTCTAATCATCAGTCTTTACCTCTTCTAGCAGTGTAGATGCTACCATAGTCTGACTCATGTTCCAGCATCTCCTCCAACTCACACAGCCTCTTACAGATCAACCACATTACATATGGGCCAATAAGTGGTTATTTATTGGTTGGAAGTGTCCAAACTAGCAGTTGCTCATGTCTCATTTTTTTGCTGAGAAACCCCCAACAGAGAACTAATTGCAGTTCTTTGAGATGATATAAAGGGGAAAGACTTGCTTAGTATTCTCATTTCAGCACATTATTTTGTTATTTACATTACATATTGTCTAAATCTTATATAAAACTGAGTTCTGCTCTACATGTTTATTATTGTATGTGGCATAATTACAGATGCTAAGATTTGTCAGCCAATCAAATTGTTCCCTTAATCAAATCTGTACGTTATATTATGTGCACGCGCGCGCACACGCACACACACACACACACACACACACACACACACACACACACACACACACACTCTGCTTTATATCGGTTCATCTGGCCTTTCCAGCATACACTTGCACACAATCTATAATAAAATGTTAATGTTCTTTCTAGTGCGAGTGCCTGGGTGCCTAGGTGACTGGAGCTAGCCTCTAAATCCAGATATAGACATTTAAATAAGGTGTCAATCCAAACTCAGCACCTCTGAAAATCAGGTCACTTCAATTTAGGTGCTTAATCATGGGTTTAGATCACTGGTTTTAAATACCCAGGTTTAAGAATGTTGGCCCTAGTGGTTGGGAACATTGCCATGCTGACAGAGCAAGAGAATGGTCTGTTTACCCATGGAACACCTATGCTATGGGGAGCTTTCCCATGCTGCCTTGTTAGTGATCCATCACCCTCTCCAGGAAAGTGATAGAAATGTAGCCGTGTTAGTCTGGTGTAGCTGAAACAAATAGTGGAAGAAAATTGTCACAACCATATATACCAAAGGATACAATTAAAAAAAATGAACACATATGAAAAGGACAAATCAAATTTCAGAACAGAAGGGGGATGGGGGGGAAGGTAAATGTCTGTGAGCTAATGATATTAGAGGTGATAATTGGGGAAGCTATCTTTGTAATGGGTAAGATAATTAATGTCGTTGTTTAAACTTAGGCGTAAAGTGTCGAATTTAAGCATGAATGACAGTTCAGAGGATTCTCTTTCAAGTGTGGTCGTAAAAGGTCTTTGAAGCAGGATGCAGGTAATCAAGTCGTTGAGACAATGTCCTTTCTGGTTGAAATGGCAAGAAACTTTTCTTTGTGATCCTGTCTAATATCTGTTTTGTGGGCATTGATTCTTTGGTGAAGTGTCTGAGACGTTTGTCCAATGTACATAACAGACGGACACATTTGGCACATGATAGCATAAATTATATTTCTGGATGAGCAGGAATATGTGTTCTTGATTTTATAACTCACTTGGTTAGGTCCATGCTTAAATTCGACACTTTACGCCTAAGTTTAAACAAAGACATTAATTATCGTACCCATTACAAAGATAGCTTCCCCAATTATCACCTCTAATATCATTAGCTCACAGACATTTACCTTCCCCCCGCATCCCCCTTCTGTTCTGAAATTTGATTTGTCCTTTTCATATGTGTTCATTTTTAAAAATTGTATCCTTTGGTATATATGATTGTGACAATTTTCTTCCACTATTTGATCTGAGGAAGTGGGTCTGGCCCATGAAAGCTCATCACCTGATAAACCATCTTGTTAATCTTTAAAGTGCTACATAGTCCTGTTTTTTGTTCCTCTCCAGGAAACTGAGCCTTTAGGGATGAGAGAATAGTTCAGTCTCTGTGCCCACTCAGACTTTAGCCCCTCTTTTAATCCTTATCTGCTTCCATGGAGGCTTTCAACAGTCACTACGAGGGGAAGTGGCTTGAGACCCCCGTATTAACTACTTACCTAACCTGGGGTTAAAATGGTGACCTGCAGGGCAGGTCCCATTCCCCCAAGCCAGTCATTTCTTATTTTAACCAGTGACTCAGTGCACATTTCAGTCCTTCCTTTCCCTGTCATGTTGTGTCCCACAGCTGACATATGGTTGAACTGATATCCTTCCTCTGTTTCCTTTCTTGTTACTAACTGTCCAGTAGTGTTGCATAAAAGCACCCAACAGGACAGGTCAAGCTGTGTTTCAAGCCTGAGGTCTAGGATTACATCAAATTTTTAACGTTCATCTGTCCTTAACATCAACCAAACACTTCCCGGTTTCAGCCTAGTCATATCGAGAGCAACTGAAATGCCTTTGCTCAAGTGTGCCCTATTCTTACCTCTGATTTTTATGCGTAATTCCTACATGAGATTTCCCACATCCATTTACCCTCTGACTGCTAATTGCACATATGGAGCATACATACCTAGAGACCTGCAGTAGCTCCTGAAAATGGGCTACCATGAAAAGCAGAGACATAAAGAACTGGCCCCAAAATTGCAGGTTTTAATTTTCTTATGAAATTTTCCATTCAAATACTTTGACTACCAAAAAAAACCTAATCAAAATTATTCTGTTTTTTCAAAACCTAGAAAGCTGCTTCGATTTTCCTGAATTCTGAGTTTTCAATGATAATTGATTTTTATACAAATAAAACTCATGTGTTTGATTAATGTATTTTTGAACAGCTCTAACTTAAAAGAGGTTTTTATAACAATAAATATATGCAGCAATAATACTTTGGAGTTATCTGTGTGCTTCTGTGGCTCACACTACCACAGTATCTGAGTATCAAGAAGCAATGGGCTTAAACTGCAGCAAAGTAGGTTTAGGTTGGACATTAGGAAAAACTTCCTAACTGTCAGGGGGGTTAAACACTGGAATACATTGCCTAGGGAGGTTGTGGAATCTCCATCACTGGAGATATTTAAGAGAAGGTTAGATAGGCATCTGTCAGGGATGATCTAGTTGGTGCTTGGTCCTGCTCTGAGGGCAGGGGACTGGATTTGATGACCTCTTGAGATCTCTTCCAGTTCTATGATTCTGTCTCTCAGATTAATATGTTTATTTGAACATTTCCTTGTTGAGGTATAGAAGACTTTCCATGTCAGAGTGGAACCAATACACAGGAAAGTTAAGTGACATGCCTAAGGTCACTCACAAAACCTATACCAGAGCCGAAACTGAATCCACAGGTCCTCAGTCATGCTCCTTCACAACAGGATCATCCATCATCCTACAGTCTTTTACACTGAGGGTGTATCTAGACTACAGGGATTTTTCAAAAAAAGTGGCCTTTTTTCAAAAAATCTTTACCTGCCTCTAGACTGCTGGCGCATTCTTTTGAAAGTAAATTGAAAGAATGCGGCAGTGTTTTTGACCAGGGAAAACTTTGTTTTACGAGGAATAACGCCTTTTTTCGAAAGTGCTCTTTCGAAAAAAGGCACTATGTAATACAAACTGTGCTTTTTCGAAAGAGAGCATCCAGACTGCCTAGGTGCTCTCTTTTGAAAAAGCGGCTTGCTTTTTCAAAAGTACTGGTTTCGAAAGAGGCTTGCGGTCTAGATGTAGCCTGAAAGATCCTGTTGCTTGGCCCACTAGCTGACTATGTGCATTACTTTTCCTACCATCCATAATTACTGTTACATTGTGTAGCATCAGAACTGGCAAGACTTGAATTCACTAGTAGCCCTGTTGTTAACAAGGGAATGCCGTTCCCTCTGACAGGATCTTCAGAAGGATGTTGAGGGAAAGTTACAGGGAGCTAATGAGTCTTTCAGAAGTCAAGGAAAACCTGTGGGGTGTGAGCTATTGAGGAGTTGAATGGAGAGCCAATGGCATATCAGTTCTGCAGGAAGGTGGAAAGGACTAAGATTATGTAGGAGCTGCTTTGTGGGGGGAGGGGAAGCTATTGGAAAAACAGTTGTGAGGCAGTTGGAAAGAATAAGGACTAGAGGGGCAGCTGAGTAAGAGTATTGGGGGAGGGGACACGGTCCCAGTAATCCCACTTAGTACTACACCATGTGATGTGCCATCCCCTCATCCCATGAGCAGCAATCCTCACCAGCATCCCTGCACACAGACAGTGCCAATTAGGTGCACCTGTACAGCTTGCTCTACCAGGAGAGAAGCTTTAAAGAGGTGAAGCTGGTCCTAAAGCAAGGGGAGGAGGGAGAGTTTGTCCAAGAGAAGCTGCTAGAGACTGCTAGGGTGCCCAGCCCAAGACAGTGACAGGCCTTTCCAATCACTTGCTTGGGGCAGACAAACACTGCAGCCCTGAGCAGAGCTCTGGTTGTCTTATCTCTGACATTGCCCGGTAGCTGGATCCGAGGAGCATCATCAGGGGCTCAAAATAATTAGATTCCGAAAGGACCCCAGGAGTGAGCTCAGTGAGGATCAGTGACCATGTCCAGGAGTGGAGGTTCTAGAGGGGGCCCAGGAGCATGAGGCATAAAGAGCTGATGGCCGAGCCCAGGTGAGAGCCACACACGTTCCTGATGGCACACCCTACTGGTAGGGATTGAGTGATTACTGTGAAGTAGCTTTACTTAAGATTACTTCTGAGACCATAATGCTTGGGGATATAACACTAGTGCACTTGGGAACCACTGGCTTGCACACTACATTTCTGGGTATCTAGGACTTTTGAATTCTCGACTGCATTCCCAAGTGGGACTTTTACCAGCCTCCACATTGAAAACGTGGATCCACATGAAACTCAGCACATGGTGGAATAGAATCAGTTCAGAGGCTTTTCCACATCTTATTTAGTGCAGTCCTCCCCCCTGACAGAATAGCATCTGAGCAGTATCTTTAAAAATGGCACTGTGGGGTTCTGTATTTCCTGCGTCTCAATGATTTCCAGCTGAAGTGTGCTCAGTGTTTATGTTTTTTTCAGTGGGCTACCCCTTCATCCTCAGATCCTGGGAGCTGAGAGTCAAACTGGGTCCTTTCCTTACCCGATACCACCACTAGTAATAAAAAGTCCCTGGACCCAATTATGCCTTCAGTGAAACCTCCATGACCCCATTTTCTTCAACTGACATTGTATAAGGACAATTTTGGTGCAATTTATTTACTCAGCAAGGTACTTACATATACGCCTAGCGTTAGGTACATGAATGGTTTCATTGAATTCAATGGCACTACTTACACGCTTAAAGTGAGGCATGTATCTTGCTGAATCAGGGCCTACAAGGGTCAGAGAAGTAAAACCTTATCACTAAAGTCAGCAGATGTGGCTGAATACGCCCCCTCCCCTCCACAGAGAAGATCAGCTGTGTGCTGGCAGGTGTCATTTTTATATGGTCACTTCCAAACTACCACAAACCCATCACATTGTCCATTGTCCCTGAGCTGCACATTATTGTCAGCACCTATCTAAGATGGTGCCATCTGCCTAGTTCTCAATCTATGCCTGCAGCTGATTCATTCTGGGTGGACATCCAGCTCTTCAGCAGGTGTAAATCAGCTATGTGGAGGTCAAAGAAGCCACACTGACTTTAGGGGAGCCAACAGCCTGCGCTAATCCCTGAGCAAATTGATGGGGGCCCAGCTCCACATTCCCAGAAGTCTCAGGAAGAAGGGGCGGGGCCACAGGCAGCCAGCCCTAAGTGCCACCGAGACCGTGGCCCCTCCAGCCATCAAAGCTGCATGGAGTGTGCAGCGTATTGTTCCAGCAGCGATTTAAAGGGCCAGAGCTCTAGCCACTGTTACTGATGCAGTAGCAACAGTGGCAGCCGGGAATCCCTGACCCCTTTGAATTGCCAGATCCCGGGGCAACTGCCCGCTTTCTCTCTTCTCCTCCCACCTCCCCACCATTGGTGGATCTGACCGACTTACACTGGCAAGGTATCTCACTCCCTTGGAGTTTTATGGTGTTAACTAACTGAATACAGCTTCGTTTTCTTCCAATCCCGAAGGCCTTGTTTTTGTTTCCCAAACTTGGTGCTTGTTCTTGACTGACTTGTTTTAATAAAGTTGTACCTATTCTAATCAGATTTAGACATCAGGGGTGCATCTAGACTGGCAAGATTTTGCACAAAAGCAGCAAAAACTTGCCAGCTGTCTACCTACACTGGCTGCTTGAATTTGAGCAAGAGTACTGACTTTGTAATGTACAAAATCTGTGTTTCTTGTGCAAATACTTTCATGCTCCCGCTCAGGAAAAAGCCCTCTTGTGCAAGAATACTTGTGCAAGAGAGCCAGTGTAGACAGGGAAGAACTGTTATTGCAAAAAAGCCCCGATGGCTAAAATGGCAATCAGGGCTTTCATCTGCAAAATCGCGTCTGTGCCACTTTTTGCGCAAAAGCATCTGTGCCAAACTAGATGCGCTTTTTTGGAAATACTTTTAACAGAAAAACTTTTACGTTAAAAGTATTTCCGCAAAATCATGCCAGTCTAGACGCAGCCCAGATATTTGAGGGCCTTGAGCTGCAACTGTATGGCTACGTCTACACTGACATGATTTTCCGGAAATGCTTTTAATGGAAAAGTTTTCCATTAAAAGCATTTTCGGAAATGCGCGTCTAGATTGTCAGGACGCTTTTCCGCAAAAGCACTTTTTGCGGAAAAGCGTCCGTGGCCAATCTAGACGCGCTTTTCCACAAAAAAACCCCGATCTCCATTTTCACGATCGGGGCTTTTTTGCGGAAAACAAATCTCTGCTGTCTACACTGGCCCTTTTGCGCAAAAGTTTTTCAGAAAAAGACTTTTGCCCGAACGGGAGCAGCATAGTATTTCCGCAAAAGCACTGACAATCTTACATGAGATCATCAGTGCCTTTGTGGAAATTCAAGCGGCCAGTGTAGACAGCTGGCAAGTTTTTCCGGAAAAGCGGCTGCTTTTCTGGAAAAAGTGGCCAGTCTAGACACAGCCTATGTGTGTAGAGATCAGACTGTGCCTAGGATCTGCAGGCACCAATGCAACTGGCAAACTGATAGCTGGTGGGGAGAGGGGTAGCCTGTAGAAATGGGAAGAGTAATGATTACAATGAAGCCACACTGGCCTTAGGGGAGCCAACTGCCTGCGATGATCTGTGGGCAAATTGGTAGGGGCCCAGATCCACATTCCCAGAAGTCTCTGGAAGAAAGGGGGGGGGCTGAGGGCAGCCAGCCCCCCATTCCGCCCAGACTGTGCCACCCAGGCTCATAGAAATGTGAATATTTGAAAACTGTCTTTGAATAACTCCCCTTTTCTCTGTCTCTCCTGTGATTCCTCTCCCACCCTTTAGTCAGCACATAGATACCAATCACTCCCCAAACTTTAGGGGCTGGTCCATGCAGCTGTACAATGCACTGTGTATTGTACACAGAATGCAATACCATTAACCGTCGTGCTGTCACATGACAGCACAGCACTATAAAATGTACTGAGAGGAAGGAGAGGTGCCTCTGGCTTGCTAGCTTTGTTTATATAACCAGAAGCCCCAACCTGGATTTCAGTTTAAGCACGACAAAACAGCCTAGCCACCTTTCTTTTTATCACATTTTTACACATAGTGTTTGCTGGTGGGCTCAATGTGGGGCAGCAGGCACTCTGTAAGGAGAACTGCATTGACAGCATCCACATTTAGAGGACACTAAAAGGAAAACAGACACTCACGCACACTCCTACATGCATACCCTATCCATGCTGCTGCTGCTGTTGCTGCTGGGATTGGTCTAAGATGGCACCCTCGTGCCCTGCCACATTCTGTCTCCTTGGAACCGAGGCAGTGTTCTGCTTCTTGTCACTGAGTGGATGATGATTATCTGCACCAGGGTCTCAAGGGTGCTCAAGCTTTGCTGGCAGTCAGGAGCTGAGCTGCTTCAGCTGAAGGATTGTAAAAGCAGTACAAGGCCAAGGAGCCATTACCGGTCACTTGCTACATTCTGCTTGTTGGAGGGGTGCATATGTGTGTGAAAATGATACCTTCCCCTCTTTCTTGTGCCTTCCAAGCCAGTGTACCCTTGTTGAGACATGACAAGGTTATGTCAGTGTGGTCTGAGAATCTATTGATCCTGGCCATCAAAGATTTGTGCAGTAGGCGAGGGATTTGTTGCTTTACATATCATCCCACTCATCTCTTATTAACTCATCCTGTCCCAGACTTGTATCAGCTCCCCTGCAGGCATGAGAAGCAAAGCTGTTTGCAAAACTGGACCATTTCTGTAACAGCTGCTCTCCACACTACAGTTCTGAGCGCGTCAAAATAATTGTGATTCCTGTTATCGCAAAGCTTGGGTGCACAACCCAGCCAGTTACACTGGTGAGGAAAGAGGCCACACTAAGGAAAATGTGACACAAGGCAGTTTTGCCAAAGCAAACCCATGCACTGGAGGGATATCTGAGGAAAGGGCCACTACATGTAAGCCCAAGTTTACAATACATTGCCCCATTCCATTTATGGAAATTTTCCCAGGGCCAAGTACACACACACTTGCATTCTCCCCTACCCCTCTTCTCTGGAGGAGACCTGACTAATGAATACATCTGTGCAGCAAGATATTTATTGACTCTTTTCCCCATGCATAACATTACTTTAAACAAACATGGCACATTGTCAGAGGGACTTTAGCTAGGCTTCTAAGTTTGATTGACCAAAAGTGCACATCCACACTGTTGCGCATGATATGGACATGCCATTTTGCTGAACCAGCATTGTTGTGCTCTCCAAAATTCTTCTTTGTGCAGCGAAATTGAGAGGCACGTGCAAAACCAAGTTCAGAATCTCTCCAAAATATTATTTCCCTAAATAATGAAACAAAGACATTCCATCATATGCTAGGGTATGGCACACTATGCCTCCTTCCATCTGCACTTCTCTGCAGATACGTCTCACTTTGAGCTGGGTGTGCGATTCCCAGTTTGAGGAGCCACACCCCTGCTAGCTCTTAGGGTATGTCTACACGACCACCCTAGTTCGAACTAGGGTGGTTAATGTAGGCAACCGCAGTTGCAAATGAAGCCCGGGATTTGAATTTCCCGAGCTTCATTTGCATATTGCTGGGCGCCGCCATTTTTAAATGTCCGCTAGTTCGGACTCCGTGCCCGCGGCTACACGCGGCTCGAACTAGGTAGTTCGGATTAGGCTTCCTATTCCGAACTACCATTACTCCTCGTGGAATGAGGTATACCGATAGTTCGGAATAGGAAGCCTAATCCGAACTACCTAGTTCGAGCCGCGTGTAGCCACGGGCACGGAGTCCGAACTAGCAGACATTTAAAAATGGCGGCGCCCGGCAATATGCAAATGAAGCCCGGGAAATTCAAATCCTGGGCTTCATTTGCAACTCCGGTTGCCTACATTAACCACCCTAGTTCGAACTAGGGTGGTAATGTAGACATACCCTTACAGAGCTAGCATGCTAAAAATAGAGTATAGCTACATTCCCCTAGTGCAAAGTGTAGATATACCCCTAATCACAGTGGCTTAAGGTAAGACTCCTTTTGGGCCTGCCCCTGCCTCCTTTCATATGAATCACCACAGATCAAATTTCACAATTGTCAACCTGAAATTCTGTTCCAGTTTGTTACGTGGCATATGCAAATTCAGTGGCATCCTGAGACCAGGCAGTGGAAATGTCCAGCCAGTTCATATACTCACACATGCATATGATCAATGGAGATTGGAAGGCTTTTAGTTTTAATTGGGTAACATAATCTAATGAATGTGCTTGAAGTATGTTTTAAGATACAGTTTTCATTGGACCAATGAAAGGAATATATAGAATTTAGAGAGGCCATCTGTACTGAATTTTAAGTTTCCATCACCTTGCCCTAAGTTGCAAGACCTATTAAAAAAAAAGGTTGCTTATATTTTTCCTTAACAAAAAACCTTCATTTTATTAACTCCTTTTGAATTTGAAAATGGCTCAAACATTTCAGATGAATCTTTCTGGAAAAACAAAAGTTTGAGAGCAAGCATGCGAAGCTACAGCCAAAAAGTTAAAAATGTGCTTTAAAATGACAGATTTTTCTTTATAATGGAAATGCCTTAAATATAGGCATTACTACACATATCGGCTGTACTGACACAGATCTTCACACAGATATAATTATTCTATATTACAGACTGGGTTCTGTGCTCTTGTGTTTATATAGGAGAACAACCAGAGTATTGGCAAATGCAATGGAGTAGAGGTGGCAGAGCGATTATAGATTGTAAACTTTTTGAGGCAGGGACCATCTTTTTGTTTCTGTGTTTGTTCAGTGCCACTTGCAGTAGGGCGCTAGTTCATGACTAGGGCTCCTACGTGCAATGGTTATTCACATAATAATGAATAATAAATGTATTAGTGCCAACAGCAAGCATTATAAAAAAAATCTCAATTCAGGCTCCCCAAAATAATGAAGATTAGCTACAAAACACGAAAGTTTTAAAAAATTATGAATGCACATTCTTACAGTATGTCTTTTCGGTTCTGGGTTCCAATGCATACTCTTATGACTCCTGGAGCTGGGGCTTCAAGAAAAATCACCAAATAGTGATAAAGTCATGCAAGTTAGCAACACCTTTAAAAAGGCTTCTACATATTCTCCCTTTACAGGTTCTTATGGTTGTCGATGGTCGGTGCAATTAATGCATCCTACTCGGGAGAGCAGCCTTGCATGCAACTAGTCCCAGACCAAGGGAACAAAACCGCCGGAGTCTTTGCCATGTGTTCTTTAAAGGCAGGTGAGGGTGAAGCCCTTTATAGATAAAGAACGGAAGAAGTGCATGCTTGCAGGACAGAATGCAAATGAAGCTTGGTGAACAGAAAGGGGTAGCATTTTCTGGAGATAACAGCAAGCTGCTGGCGGACTTTAGTAGCAGGGGAGTGCCTGTGGATCAACTGTTCCTTCTGCAGTGGGTGTCACTGCAGCTGATGTATATTGCTTTACTAAACTACAATAAGCACGGGAATAAATCACTTGGTGGGGGGGGGGGGAATGGTGGGTGTGGATAAGGCACGAACATAAAAAAGGCATGTGGGGAGAAAAAAAAAGCAGCTCTCCTGGCCATATGATTCCCCAACCTCTTTCTGAACCTTGGCTCTTCATTCTCTGCTGTCCTAAAAGCCTCATTTGCTGAGACAGATGAGACCACTTTGTTCAGCCACGAATGTTTCAGGTATTAGCACACTGACTTTCAACACTTTGGGGCCATATGTTTGAATTCCAACAGGCATTTATGTTTACAGTGTGACTCCAGATCTTTCTTGTAATGGCTTTGAGGGACAGTTGTGTAGTGTTAGGGAGAATGGTTGCCTCAGGAGAGAGAAAAAAATGCATCTGGGCTCTGTATTGTAATGGGTAGTGCTTGGCTCTTCTGCTGTCTGACCCGTGGCCCTCAAATCCCAGAACTCCTATTTGAAACTGAACCAAAGGAGGGTCAGTGCTAGTGTGGTTTCAAATACTAGCTGAGTTTTTAGCCCTGCTGCAAAGGCGTAGAAAAGCCTTTCTTGCTACATTTTAAGAGGCTAGAAAACAATTTTTGTTGATTCTTCTGGACAGTTAACTTGCTTTGTTTAAACGTTTGGCTGCCTCCCTGGCATCTTTTAAATGACTCAGTGCCTGTATTCAAAGTGCATAAACCTCTTTCAAGACAGCAGATTATGGTACATATAATACAAGTAGAAATTTGAGGTCATTAGCATGAAAGAAAGAGAAGCTCAGTGAAGATGGCATATTACACAAAGGGCCCCATCCTGAAAGTGTTGCCTAGCCAGAACTCTTCCTGGTGCCCATTGGGATTTGGGTGTATGCATGTATGTGCAAGGAATTTAGAAGTGGAATCCCAAAAGAACCATGAATCCCCAATTCTGGTTACATGCCCATGCAGTCCCATTGACTTCAATGGAATTGTTTGCGTGAAATGGGCCTGCTCTGGTGATTAACTGCTCCCTACTGGGAGCAAGGGGTTCTCAATCTGGCCCTTTATTTTGTGTGTAAAAACCCATCAAATCTCATCCTTTGACAGAAGATTTTATGAGCTCCCTGAACTCAGCATGTTTAATGACCTTTGAGAAGTATAACCCTTTTCTAAATACAGCCCACATACATATAGGCTCATCTGTTTGAAGGAGTTTCACTTCTATCTAATATTTTCATTTCCCTTTTACCTTCTCACTCACTGCTTTTTCAGACTACCTTTCTATATGAAGAGCTATTCTTCTTCAGCAGGCTCCTCTCACTTCTTCAGCATGGTATTTATGAACTCGCTGTTTTAATGAGAGCACAATCAATAACTATGGAGAGGTGCTGAAGACATTACAAAGGAAATAACCCTTAACAAGTCAAATCCAGATGAGGTGCAAAATGAATGGACCAAAGGATTAAAGTATTTACAACAAAATATTAGAAACACATGCAGAATTAGTGTTCACAGTGATAAATATTTTACTTTTTACAAGTCCATATTTTTTTTAAAAACTTTCATCTTTTGTTTTAGGGTATTATAATAATCCTGGGATTTTTCACAGTGACACAGGTATATTTTCACAGCTTTTTTAATCAGAAAAATTAATGTGATTTTGTTAGTTTGGAAATAGATTGTTGGCAAAAGTTTTATGAAAGCATGATATGTAGAAAGATGGAAATCCTCAATATTATATAGTTTGCATGCTATTTTAAATTCACTGAATTCCCCTTTCCCCTCACCATTTGTAATTGTGCAAATTAATTTAGAAACTATTGGCCTTTTTATTAGAATCTGTTTTCTTATGAATTGAGCAGTAGCTGTTTTTAAATTCTTTGTAAATTAGTAGTAAAATAGCTGTCATGGGGGAAATTGCAATAGTTGTTTTGTTTTTAATAATGTATTTGCATAAGAAAAAGATAAAATAAATATGATTGGCTTGCTTTAAAAACCTTTACACTTGTTGGCTTAATTACTGTATTTCTGATTATGTAGTTTAATGGGCGATTATAAAATTTTCATCTTTTTTTCCTCTCAAACTATTTCTCTCTCTAGGTATCAATACTATGATACAAATAGTCCAATATATATTCAACATATTATAGAGAGATGTATAATAAAGGTGTTTGGGTAAAAATAACTTATACCAATGGATATAATGTAAAAGAGCTCTTTGATAAGTAAATAAAGAATAATGCTGGTGGGGAAACAAAAATATATAATAAAAAGGAAAGACATGAAATAATAGGGAGGCAGAAACAAAAGAGATTAAGTAAAGTCCTGGTTTGCCACTGTTTGCCTTGCAAAGACAGAGGCTGATTTTTTTAAAAATATCTGTGGATTAATGTGAACTTTAATACTGAAGCAGTGTGTGTTTACTGCTGGTGACCACAAGACATAAATCTTGCTAGCACAATATACAATGCAAGGCAGCCCCTAGGTTTTTTTTTCCCAGTCTCAATTTGTGTGCAAGTGTGTGTTAAGTGCCGTTGAAAAATAGTGACCTTTAATAAAGGATCGTATCCTGAGACTATTTTCCCAGACACACAGTGACCTTTCAAACCAGACTGGGGTGAGGGGGTGTGGAGTTTGGACTTTGAACCGGCCAGTTCCCGCTGTGTTCCTCTGTTTGCCAGGCTACTTTTTATTGTGTCACAAGGGAGCGTTCTGTATGCAAAGCAGGCTGAGCTGCCAGCCTGAACCTTTGCAAATCAATTTGTCTGTGAAGGCGAGTCCACTGGAGTGAAAGATGGTATAGCAGGACAAACTGCACCTCTCTTTGTGACATCATCGCTTGTGGCACTCCTGTCACTCACATCAACCCTAAAGGGCTATTAGAAATAGGAAGGTTTTTTAACCCTTACCGGCCAACATAATCTTAATGAAAAAGGGAGTTATTTACAGAGCACAATGCGTTGAAGGTTTTTGTGAGTGTGTGTGTTTGTTTTTTCATGTGGGTGTTTCCCTCCTTTGCACCATCTCATTTACATTAGCAGAATAGCTTCTTCTTACTGCTACAGTATCTGCCCCTCAAATTACAGCATCAAAGATTTTTTAAATCAGTGCCACCTGGAAGCCTCCATCTCTGAGCAACCATCATCTCAACTGTCTTATGTGCAATAAGAATAGAAATCCACAATAATATATGGATCACCAAGAATTTGCCTACATGTAGAGGTTTCCTAAGGGTTAATGTTAACTGATTTCCCCAGGCTGCTCAGACAGCCACAACTCCATATTAATCAGTATCTGAAAATGCTAGAAAAGACAGACACATGCAATCACATTGGGCCCTTTTTGTTAAACTTTTTAAGATGGCCCTCCCAAAGATATGGAAATCCTGCATTGTTCACAAAATAGTAGCTAGATCAATTCCTATGTAAGCAATTCATCATTTTTATACTTTACAGAAGGACAGGGAGCAAAGTTTGACCTACTGACTGATTACAGTCTCTCTGTGCACAGCCCTATGCTGGGAAGGTCCTAAACTTTTTACCTGCCTGGAGAGAAAGTTGTGGTGCATCTCCTCACTATCTTCTAATTTGCTTCCTGCACATCAAATGCCTTCCTTGAACCAACCTATAAAGCCAATACCCTCTCTATTTTCATATATCGCCTCAAGAACCTCTCCTGCCATGAGGCCTATGAGAAACTAACCAAGCAATAATGGCCAGGTTGAGGGACAGTGAGGAACAGTTGATAGTTACTTTAAAATGTGAGTGTATGTTGCATTATTAATACTACCTGTGTTTGCAGTGGTGTCCAACCAATACTGGGTCCCCACCCTGTTGTCTTAGGCACTGTGCACACTCGGTGTTGTGGACAGTGCCTGCTTTGGAGAAAATACAATCTAGTTTTATTCTTCTCCATCCCCCTTCATAGTTGTTTGACTTCTTAGGCCTATTTCCTGTGAGGACTGAATCACATGTATAACTTGACATCACTGGGGCTACTCGCTCACATAACATTTACATATGCTTAAGTCTTTGGTGGACCAGGGCTTTGCACTGCAAACTTTAGGGATAGGGTTGCATTTTATTTTTGTGGATATCACTTAATTCATGGTGAGTGTCTCCCTATTACTACTAATAGTGTCATACCTATCAACCAAAAATTGCTTGGAGACTACCAAATTGATAGGCATTCTTAATGCTATGGCAACATGTTGTGGAAAATTGTAGCATACTTACATATTTATGTATTGCACATAGGAACTGTATAGATTAGCTGTATGGCAGGCAGCCATGAGAACCTCTCCTCATGCAATTAATTTGCATGTAGTTTCTTTCTTATACATGATCACAAAATGTGTCACAGGGAGAGAAAACAAGAGAGCACTGGACACTGGACATACATGTTTTAAGAGGCAGGTCCTGCTGTAGAGACTTTAAAGTCTAAGACCAGATGTAACAAATAAATAGGCATTTGTGGGAGAAAGAAAGGAGAATGTAGTACTAAGTAATATTTGGTTACTTATATCTTTTCACTTCAGTGAGTGCAAGCCCCATTGAAACTATGGGGGGTTTGATCCATGGGACATAGAACAGATTTTGACTCCAGCAGATCACTTGTGAGTTGGGGCTGGCAACAGCTCAGAAGCCAGAGGAAGCAGAGGATGCGGGTGGTATAGTGATATTTCCATTTTTATTTTTTGGAAAAAGAAAATAGGTTAGACACAGGATTCTGGATTGCTTAAAGAATTTGTATATTAGAAAGACCACAAAAAGAATTTACAATAGTCAAGATAGGAAGTAATTATTGTCTAGATAGAGCGTGCAGCCAAGGCAGGGTCAAGGCAAGCATGAGTTTCGTCAATGATCTGAAAGTGTTGACAAGCAGATTTATGTGCAAGGGAGAGAGGAGAGGAAAAAGAAAGCTTGAAGTCAAGGATGGCTCCAAGATTTTTGGCCTTGGGAGGAGGAAGAAGGTAAGAGTCAAGGAAAGTGCTAGTATATTCAAAGAACTGATTTTATAATTATTTTCTGGAATTTTAAATAATACAGTAAATGGAAAAAAGAGGCTATCTCCTCTGTTCTGACAATGGAGTGCAAATGGTTTACAAATAGTGGATTCAGTGTTCAATGGGTTATATAGAGCCATGTTGGGATTTAGATGTGTGGAATGAAGAATTATTTATTGAGATTTACCAAATCTGAGTATTTTATACAGGTCATGCTTCTTACTAAGGTGAGCTAGAAACGTGAGCCATGGTCACATGAATGTGTTTTTACCATGAGAATTTTTTATGGCTGTATTCTGGAAGCCTCAAGAAGACACTGCTGCAGTCAGGTGAATTGTGTTTCCATTAGTTGCCTAATTAGCAGGCTTTTCTGAGATGGACTATATTTTTTATATCCTTTGTCCAATCAAACTTGGAGGAGGATATGCTGGATTTCCATTGTAGAGTAATTCTATATTTGGCTAGAAGTGCTGGCTTACAATCCTCATGCGGTATTTATCTTTGGGGCAGACAGGCATTAGAATTCAAGGGAAAGTTCAGTTTCACCATCTTGTTCACCTGATTCACATATGATCTACCTCTTGCCAAAATTTCCTGTATTAATGTGGGGTATTTTATATGTAATCTTTTTGAATAAGTGTATGTCCCTGATTGGACAAGACACTAATATATAGACCCATGTTGAAATCAGTCATATTACTCACATGCTTAAAGTTAAGTTCATGCTTAAATAACTTGCTCAATCAGGGCCCATATGTTAATCAAGTCAAACAAGTAAAATGTTCTTGTCAGTCCCCTGCTGTTTTGGTGTTTTGAGTCTGTTCATTGCAATATTAGAATAGATAGGCTGCACTGATGCTGCTCATGCTCTTTCTTGTGCCACCAACATGTCTCAGGCTATATTTGGAGGGACCAGTCTAAGATACAGAGCCACCATGCCCACGCAGTCCCTGGTCTTTTTGTTCAGACTGCTTACAGCAATGCCAGTCAGTCCCAACTGAAACGACGTCACTCTCATGAGGATAGCTTGTTCTCTGGGATCTAAACAGAGTATAGAAATTACATGGTTGGCATAGATGAAATCTCCTCCTGAGACAGAAGAAGGTAGGGTGTACATGCTACAGCGTGCACACTGAGCCATTAAAAGGGTTAGTAAGTAAGTATGGATGGCAGTATTTTCAGTATGCTAATGAAACTAAATTTTATTTTTTCTGTCACTGCCCATGAGTCATGGAGGATCATGACTCAATTTCTAAAAGAGAAGAGAACATATATGAGTTGTATCTACAACCCAAACTGGACAGTCACGGAATAATGCTTATAGGCTGAGGGAAGCAACCAACAGAAATGATATAGATGTGACTAGTTAGTGGGGTGTGTCAAACAATTGCTTTTTATTGTATCTCCGGCTTCTTCTTCATTCCCATTTAGACGTAACCCTCAAGAGCGCTTATAGTCTGCACTTGACATGTAGGTTCCCTTCCCTTTTTTCTCACTTGGACCTTCTCATAGTTATTCACACCTTAGGGAATTGCATTTCACCCTAGTGGGAATTAATCTTCAAACCATTGGGAATTGCTAGTGAGGGAAGAATGTGACAGTCAGCATTGAAACAGTGTTAAAACCAGAGAGCAAATTAATTGAGTTGATCAGAAAATTATTTCCCCTCCAACCCTGTGGAAAATTTTTATGAAAATGAGAAAAAAATCAGTTTTCATCTAAATGGTCAATGAAAAATTTTGATTTTTCAGTGAAAAACCAAAAGCTGCTTTTTTTTCCAGCTAAAGCTAAAAAAATATTGCCCCCAAACTTCTTATTTGAAAACAAAACTTTTGACTGGGAAATTCTACCATGGGTTCTCATGAGAGTTGCAGCCGAGGGGAATATGTCTCTCTCCTCCTCCATGGGCTTACAGGTCAGATTATCCCTCTTCCCCTCATAAACAGACATGGTTCCTTTTTTGATCTGCTAGTTCAGCCTTTTCTATAATGAGACTGACAACTTTGTACACAAGCCTTTAGGTGAGTGTTTGGAGATTTGCTGCTGCATTGGAATGAATATTTCATAAACAGTTTAATTCATTTTTGAACTAAAGTCCTAATCGATGTTCACATAAATTGCATTCAATCATCAAAACACAACTTCTGTCACCAGTGAGTCAGGCATGGCAATATCTTATGTTTAGGGGAATGGGCAGGTGACGTGGAATAGCCTTGTTACAGACTATTCTTGCTGATGCTCTTTGTGTAGCCGCTTCCAATAGATGGAAAGCTGCCGTCTTTATGCTGTCAGCTTCTGTTGCCACTTTTGGCCAGGATGAACTGGGTTAATTTCAGTTCTCTCCAACTCCTATAAATGAAACTATATTTGGGTAAGTGCAATAAACAAAGCTCTCTGGTGCTGGTGTCTTGAAGGAGCTGAAAAAGACTCAGATGTTAAGCAGGATCTTGCACTCCAGCTGCAACACTAAATGCTGTAAGGTACATGCATGGGAAATCAAATGTTATGAGAGATTAGGATTTTAATTTCTTTGGCCAAACTAAATATATTTATTGAAGGAAAACTAGATGGAAAGAGATACAGGCATACCTGAAGCCAAGGAAAGGCTGGCTTATACATTGGAGTAATTGTTCCAAAACAGTTCATCCACGTGCACAGTTTTGACTGGATCCTGTAATACTGACAATGTAGGCGAGAGCTCTGTATCACCTTAGTAAGTACTGGTTGTATAGTCTAACGTTCTTTGGGGGATAAGGGGCTGCTTTTCAGTAAGGCACTCAAGGGTACTTAGGATTCCAAAACAATCTATAATAGGCGCTGTTACTGGTAATTTTTTCACTTGGGCACCTTCCTTATTTTATTCCCTTTGGACTCTTTTGGACACACTTAAACCCCTGGATACATCCCAGCAAGGATCACACCAAATTATTGGAGTGAGGATACTAGCTTTTGTAACTTAAATGCGAGTGATGCAGTAAGTGTGTTGCCTATTTCTACTCTTCTCTTCTGGGCCAGGGCAGGCTCTCAGCTAGTCAATAAAGAAGCTGGGTGGGGATCACTGAAGAGATAATCTTTAGGGGAACACAGGTCAGCCATTCCAGGAGAAGAATAGAGGATGTCATCTGGAGCTGGCCTACCTCAAGCCCAACTGCAAAATGGACCAGGAAAAAGGGAGAAGCAATCACTGTAGTACACTGGGAGGGACCCCAGTTGGAAATGTTGGAGACATTTCAATGGAACCATTTTCATCAGAATATGCAGTTCCATCAAAATCAAAATGCTCTGTGAGATAGGTTGATTTTAATGGAATTTCATTTGGAAGAAAACAGTCCTGAAAATAGTCCTGAAAACATTCCTCTTCTTAACATTTTTAGAATGAAATGTTTTCCTTTTTCATTTTGAAAAGACTTTTTATTTCTTATGCTCTTATCTGCTATAATAGAATACAAAATGGAAAGTAAAAACTGTTGAAACAGAAAGTTTTGATACCCACAATAATATTTCCCCCCAGATTTTTCCTTTGTGGAGAATTTTGAAATTCTGGAGTTTTGTTCTGATTCAGGACACATCCACATTTCAAAATCCCAGAATCCTTCATGAAACAGAGCTTCTGTTCTCTATGTAGTTCTCGTTTAATGTTTGAAGCACCTACAGTTGATATGGTCACTTGATATGCTCCCACTCTCCCTCCGGGGGGCGGGAGGGGAAGAGAGAGAGACAAAGAGAGTGTGTGTGTGCAAGTGCATTTTAGAGGTCCAGTTACAAAATCACATTGTTTTTCTTTGTACAAGTTCTAGAAATTTTGGAGACAGAGTTGGCCATTCCCCGGAGTCTTCATTTGGTGATTGAATTCTGCCTACGTAAGGAAGCATGACCAGGAATGACAGTGTTTTCATTGGCAAACTTCTTGAGGCACATCCTACTTCAGCATTATTTGGAGTGAAAGGCTTTAAGAACAGTAGAATGAATTACATATATCACAGTATGTTCATGTGGTCACAGTGGCCCAGCTGTAGCCTGAGTTCATTTGCTATAGAGCAAGGAGGAGCTCTGTGGCTGAAAGATTCTGCGTTGTTTTTCTAGCTATGAATGGGATCACACTCTTTCCTGCATTCCCCCCATTCCCTTCTTTCCCCTTCCCTTAGCTCTGGTCTACACTAGGGAATTAGCGTTAATGTGGACGTGTCGATGCAGCTATTTTGAAATAACAATTTCTCAGAGTAATTTGAAGTAATTACTCCCCACTGCTTCCTGGGACTCTAAGATGAGGTAGTGTGTCCACAATAATGGAGCCTGCTTCAGATTAATTTCAAGGCTCCCCGATAGTAGGGACACACTATTTCGATTTTGTTATTTCAGGAGTTATTATTTCAAATTTAGTTATTGTGAAAAAATTTCCTAGTGTAGACATGCCCTTACTTAGCCTAGAGGCACATTTTCCTGTCTGGTTATCTGCTTATCTTCACATGTTTTATAATGTGAACATCATAAAAATCTTTGTATAATATTTGAGTCTGTGGAATGTTAGACCTTATTACTACTTTGTTACCTCAACCCTTTTGCTCTTGCTGATCTGTTCTTTCTTTCTTTCTTGCACCGTTTCTCTGGAATAACGGCCATTATTCCAGAAAAATAATACTCGTGTCCACACAGCAACTGCGTTATTTCAAAAGAAAATTGAAATTATGGAGGGCTTTTTCAGATGTTGGTAAACCTCATTCCATGAGGAATAATGCCTCTTCTGAAAAAGCTTTTTTGGAAGAGGGTGTGTGTGGACGCTCTACTGCTGCTATGTTGAAATAGCTCCTCACCAGGGCCATTCTAAAATTATTCTTCCCCAGTGCCTCCTGGGGCTCTAAATTGTGATAGTGCATCCATATTATGGTAGCCTGCCTCAGACTAATTTTGAGGTTTCCCTGTAGTGTGGATACTCTATTTCGAAATAAGATATCTTCTGGAATAGCTTTTTCAGAAAGAAGCTTGCAGTGTAGATGTATCCTAAGTTAAGCTTTGGACCTCATTTTGCTTCCTCCTAATAAACAAAGTCACAGTCTGCCTAAAATCACAGTGAACATGTCTCTGTATTCATTTCTTACTGAAGGATGTTTTCAAGAGCTGAATTCTAGCACTAGATGGGATGCAAGGGTATAGGAAAGAGATATTGTATAATTGAAATTGTATTTTTAATTTGCTTATAAAACAAACACCTATTTTTGTCTATGCTTATATGTCTAGTTTAAAAGGATAGTGTACAGCAAGAAAACAATTGTGACCTCTGTGTTCAAGTTTATGGCTACCTTTCAAAAGGAAAGAAATGAAAGCAATGGAATTGTGAGACAAACTGCCAAGATTATATTAAGCAGAAAAAGTCCCAAAGATGATATTATTGTGAGTTGTATGAAATGTTTAATATGTATTCAAATAGAAACTCCAAGCTGAAGTTATAAGGAAAATGACTTACTTAGTGGGCTGAAGTTGATACTTTGAAGCATTATGCATTTCCTGTACTCCTCTCAGAAGCCCTGGCAAATCAGTTAAAGGCTTGTGACTGTTTCTTTGTTTCTTTATTTCTCTTTGAAAAAAAATCACATGAAAGTTTCTTTTTCCTCTGCTGCCATCCCATAGGAATACAAGGGGTTAAAGCTGGAATTTACAGAAACAAGTAAAGTTAATAATAGCCATTGTGAACCTGAGAGAGCAAGAGTGAAGTTATCAGCAAATCAATGAACAAAAATTGGTTATTTGAAGGATTAAAAGGATCTAACAATTCTCTCCCAACCCTCCTCCAAATATGATGCCTGGTATAGAAAAGAAAGGTATTAAAGCAAAGTAATTGTGTTAACAGTGCAGAAGTCTTTTCTCTCTTTCTGTCTCTGTTTAGAACTTCCTGGTTGGTCAGGCCTGGGCTTAAAAAGGGAACTGTTCATGTCCAGACGCATTACAGGCTTCTGGCAAAATAGCCCAAGCTCACGAAAATTTACACATTTCCTGGCACCCAGCCTAGTGTACTAGTAGAACTTGGCTTGGATTTTCTTTCAGTTAGAAAAGCCACTTTTTGGCGGGAGTTGGGGTGGCAAGTTCCCTGTGCAGGGTCACAGCAGCAGACATAAATAACAGTTTGGGTACAGAGAGCAATTCCTATAATTATATCTGTCAGATGACTTATAATCAGCATATTTAGCACAGCCTGTTACTCTCCAGTTTTTCTTTGTGTACAGTGGGTGTTGCTAACATTAATGCGAAATAGCACCTTGATAAAAATCTGGTTGTTGCTATGATAATGATGATGTGGGGAACCTTTAAGGAGTTTTTAGGGGTGCATTTCTCAGCATGCCTTGCCATGTACAAAAAGATCCAAGTTGGCTTCTGGATTTACCTTTTATTTTGAGCCGGTCATGGTCCAGAAACAAAAAGGCTGGGAAAGATGGGATCATCCTTTATGATTCATGATGAAGCTTTCCTTGAAGAGAAGGTGCATGGGTCATGGGTGAACAGCTGGCTCAGGGAAACTTTCCCCCCAGTTTTGCCCCTTCCACACCTGCTGGAGTCCAACCTCCACTGTGTCTGCTCGCCCCTGCCCCCATGGCCCTGGAGTGTTGTGTGGCTGAGCAGTGCAGCCCCAGAGTGCCAGGTAGTTCTGCAGTGTGACCCCCACTTCTCCAGTCCTGGAACACTGCCTGGCCTAGCCTCCCTAGCCACAGTGCCAGGAGGGCAGGCAGTGTGGCATCAGCACCAGCTGGGGCCATGATGGCACTGGGGAGCCAGTCACGGTGGCCACCCACAGAGAAAGAAGCCAGAGGGGGACCGAATGCAGGCAGAGCTCCACCTGGCTCTTTGGGAGGGGGGCTCAGCCTCCCCTATTATACCTGCCACCCAGGCTGAGGTATGATTCTGAATTTCTGGCACAAGCTAAAGACCTTTTCTCTCCTCTGCCTCTTTAAAGCACGACTGAAAGTAGCCTCCTGCCAGTCAACAAACTGTGTGTCATTTCCTTCCCTCTGTGAGTCTCACTCTTTCCACAGCACAGACTTTCAAATTAACATTTTCAGTTCATTAAAGATATTTTTGAAAACATTTAGTTCTGTAATATCAGGAGCTCATCTGGAACTGATCAAACTCATGCTGGAAATGAACAATATTAAAATCTCTTCCTTTCAAAAGCATGCTCTAGGCTCACACGGCTGCTGCTTGCTCATATCAAGCATACCCTTTTCTTATGCGGCGGAAGTTTCGAATGGTGTTAAAACTGATTTCTTCTTCCTCCAATAGCAGAAAATGTCCAAGGGAATAAGGTTGCTATTTTAATATTCAGATAACGGTTTTGATGGCTCTCTTTAGAATGAGGCTCCTGTCCACCTATGTGCCTCTTAAACAACATGCGGGATAACTTACTACCAAAGGAATAGGGAAGGAGCTGTGCTCATAATATGCTGATGTCCTGTAGGATTTTGCTGGCTGGAACTTCAACATGCTAAGAGAAAGATTGAGCTTTAACTTTACTTTCCCCTAAGTTCCATTGGCTTCTTCTGAGGTAGGAACAGGGTTTTGGGTCCCATATAGGTTCTCTGTGTGGAAGTAGATCTAGACTGTATCACTATCTCCACATCCAGTATTGCTGCTCTTTGGGCTCCTCCTTACTGTGAGAAGTGTCATAGACATAATTTCTTTTAAAAGGTCATGAGATACATTTAAATATCATCTTTCACATCCAAAATGGAATCACTTTACCCACTGCAGAAATGCAGTCATCTCGGAAATGAAAAGTAGCAGTTGTCTAACAGCACATATGAACATGGCATTACAATGTTCAAGAATTAGTAGTGAGCCCAAGCTGCAAAGTCTGGAGCTGGAATTTGAACTTCAGGCCAGCTGCAGAGTTCAAATCTAGACTTAAATGCTCCTAAAGTTTGCAGGCTAAGGAGCTAAATTGGGGTTTAACTCAGGCCTATCTCCAGCAGAGAGTGAAGAATAATATATGAATAGATTGGCAAAATTATTTTTTTATAATTTCAATGGGTAATTTCAAAGTTTATTTTTAAGCATTTTTAAAGATTTGTATCTTTAAATGTTTGCAGTTTTGCAAAATTATGGCCTTCAAATTTTTTATTGATTTACATTTTCATAGTTGTGGGAAATTATGTCTGTAGGGGATTGACAATAATTATGTAATGACAGTAATCAATTATTATAGATGGAACTGTTTTTTCATCAGTTTGTGTATATGATAACATTGATGTTTACGGACATGTATTGAAATTAACCCTTCAAAGCTTACTTTCACAGTTAAAACTGCAGAGTGGATTTTAGATAGCATGTAATTATATAGGATGAATCTTAGCTAGGACACCAGGATTAAAACCATTTCTTTCATGAAATGTGCAAAGGAATCTTTAACAGCCATGCTATCTTCAGTGACCACGCAGGGTCAGAGCTTTGGACTTACATCTCATCTCAAAGATGGTACCTGGTTCACAGATTCAGTGCTGACTCTAGGGGAGTCTTTTATATCCAAGCACCCAGAATTATTTAGGTGAAAATCACAAAAGGGATTTTTACTGGGCAAAGATTTTTGTATGACACTCTTATTCCATTTATTGTTATTTCATGTTATACATTTTGAAAAGTACTTTATTTAATTGCAAAGGGAACACGTAGCAGGAGGACAATGTATTTTATTGACAATGAATACATAGTTATCATCATGTAGACTAAATTCTCAAACTCTTTGGGGTAGAGACCATGTACTTATACAGCATCTAGCACATGGGACTCTGTTGCTGATTGGGCCCTAGGGCTGCTACTGTAATATAAATTCTACGCATCTCTCTCTCTCTCTCTTTCTAAAAAGGTTTTTATATTGAGCCCATCACTGTAATACCCGAGTGCCTCTTTATTAAGAATGTGAAACACAAATTTACAAGACTTAGGGCACGTCTATCTTAGCAGAAGATCAGTGCTCCAGAGGCCAATATTCTGGCATTCGATTTAGCGAGTCTAGGATAGACCCATAAATCAAACACTGAGGGAAGAGAGCACCAGTATCTTGTACTCCTCCTTTTGTGAGGTGTAAGGGAAACCAACAGGAGTGTTTGCTCCTGTCGGTCTCCTGCAATGTAGACTTCACCAAGACTCAGCTTACGGTAAGTTGACTCCAGCTACATATTTTACGTAGCTGGAATTGTGTACCTTAAACTGACCTGTCTGGTCTAAAGTAGACCAGGACTTACTCACATAGGGTATGTCTACACTACAAAGTTAGTTCAAACTAACGTCCGTTAGTTCGAACTAACTTTCATAGGCTCTACACTAGCGCTCCGTTAGTTCGAACTTAATTCGAACTAACGGAGCGCTTAGTTCGAACTAGGTAATCCTCTTTCCACGAGCATTAAGCCTAGTTCGAACTTACTAGTTCGAATTAAGGGCTGTGTAGACCCTTAATTCAAACTAGTGGGAGGCTAGCCCTCCCCAGGTTTCCCTGGTGGCCACTCTGGCCAACACCAGGGAAACTCGTATGCCCCCCTCCTGGCCCCGGAGCCCTTAAAGGGGCACAGGCTGGCTATGGTGCCTGTGCCAGGTGCAAGCCTGCCAGCACCCAGGTAGCAGACCCTGCACCTGGCACGGCTCGAGCCAGCCACCCAATGCCCCCCAGCCCTCCCCCTCTTCCCGAGACCAGGCTGGCGGCTCACGGGAGCTTGCTCGGGACCACAAGAGGCGGGCACCCGCCTGGGCTAGTGCGGACATCGTGGACCTCATCCACGACCTCCGCACTAGGCACAGGAAAGTGGCCGGCTAGGGCAGGAGAGCTGCCAGCCTGGCCACCCAGGAGCAGGTGTGCATGAAAATCAAGGGGGTCCACTGAGACCCCCGACCCTGAGCCCTGAGCTTACAATGGCCGTCCTGGGTCAGACCAAAGGTCCATCTAGCCTAGTAGCCTGTCTGCCGACAGCGGCCAACCCTAGCGACCTTGGAGGGGATGGACCGAAGACAGTGACCATGCCATTTGTCTCGTGCCATCCCTCTCCAGCCTTCCACAAACCTTGGGCAGGGACACCACTCCTACCCCTTGGCTAATACCACTCCATGGACCCAACCTCCATGACTTGATCTCACATCCCTTTAAACTCTGTTCCAGTTCTAGCCTTCACAGCCTCCTGCAGCAAGGAGTTCCACAGGTTGACTCTTTGCTTTGTGAAGAACAACTTTCTGTTACTAGTTTGAAGCCTGCTACCCATTCCTTTCCTTTGGTGTCCTCTAGTCCTTCTTTATGGGAACTAATGAAGAACTTTTCTGTATGCACCCTCTCCACCCAAATCCTGCTTTTAGAGACCTCTATCCTGTCTCCCCTCTGTCTCCTCTTTTCTAAGCTGAAAAGTCCCAGTCTCTTTAGCCTCTCTTCATATGGGACCTGTTCCCAACCCCTGATGATTTTAGTTGCCCTCCCCTCTCCCAGCCTCTCTCTTCCCCTCTCCCACCTCCTTTTCCCAGTCTCCCCCAGTTTTCTTCAATAAAGACAGATTCCATTTTGGAAGACACGTTATCTTTAGTTTGTACATCAAGAAGAGGGGCTAGGGAAGGGTAAGTGGAAGGAGGTGAGGGAGGAATGGGGTACGAGCCCCCGATGGGGAGGACTGGGCTGGCTCTGCGGGCTTCTGGGGGTGGAAGCTCTCCTGCAGCCCCCCAATTGCTCCCTCTCACCAGATGGCAGCCTGCGGCAAGTGCAGCCGGGCTGATGGCCGAGTGGTGTGATGTGCCCAGTGTGGGTAGTCAGGCAATCCAAGCCAGGACTGCTTTGCAAGCGGGGCACCCCTGAGAACTGTCTGTCCGGGGTAGAGGTCGGGTCCCTTTAAGCGCAGCCCTGGGCTAGCCTGAGGCAGCATCTCCACGCTCTAAGTCCTCCTCTGATGCCCTGCCGGCACTGCTTCCGGCCATCCTTAAGCCTGGTTCAGGGTCCACTTAATGTGGACATGCTAGTTCGAATTAGCAAAACGCTAATTCGAACTAGTTTTTAGTTCTAGACACGTTAGTTCGAATTAGCGCTGTAGTGTAGACATACCCATAGATAGTTCACTAACACACAACACACTCGTGTACTTGAGAGCAAGGGGACTAGTCAGGGGAACTGTATATGTGTAAAGGTTGAATGGATTTTATTGCTAGCTTGTGAGAGCTGTGGGGCAGAAAACCCTTTCTATTTTTTGTTCAAATTCATCTGTCCGTTGACATGCACTGTAGAAGCGACAAAGAATATTTCTTAGCAGCCGCATGGTATTCTTCTCTGCTCACTTCCCTCAATACACTGTTAATGAACAAACAGCAAAGACGGAAAACCCACAGAGGGAGCTGCTCTCTCAAGGTTGGGGTGGAGAGAGATAGGGAAATTTCAAACTAGGTCTAGACCAGGCTTTCTTCCTGAGGGTTGATTGCTTTTCTAATCCAAACACAAGTCTCTGTTTTAGACCCACATCAACACAAATGCAGAATAGAGGAACCTGACTCACTGTTCTAGTCCCTGGGGGGAAGCAGGAGTCGGACCTAGATATTTAAGCAGTAGAGGGTGAATGAAGAAACATTTATATGGGTTTAGGGACATTTTATATTATACAGTGGAAGACATTCTGCCGGGGCAGATTGAGAAGCTCTCACTCACAGCAATGAGCATTTACTCACCAAAGGTTTCTGTGGGATTATATGCATGAGTAAGCACTCACCACTATAACGGCTCCCCAATGTGTGTAACTGATACACTTGGGCAAGTACCTTGCCCATCACCTTCTGGATTCAAGTCCCCAATTAGATGTCAAATTAAAATCAGTTTGGTAGCTCCAAGTGCCCTTGCTCTTTGCAATATACATAAATATCCATCTATGTCGGGTATTTCTAAGACACCTATTTCTGTGGTACTCATTAGGCTGTAGAGACCCCCTGGGAGAATATAAATTCAGAACAGCAGCAGAAGGAGGCTGTGGTTCAAGCTATATGGGGGAGGGATAGCTCAGTGGTTTGAGCATTAGCCTGCTAAACCTAGGGTTGTGAGTTCAATCCTTGTGGAGGCCATTTGGGGCAAGAATTCATCAGGGGTGGTACTTGGTCCTGCTGTGAAGGCAGGGGACTAGACTTGATGACTGTTCAAGGTCCCTTCCAGTTCTAGGAGATAGGCAATCTCCATTAATTTTTTATTTTTTTTTAAATTTTATATAGGGGTGGAATTAAGAGGAAAATATTGTAACTGAATGAAGTTGCCAACATGGAGGAAAATTCTTGTTTCTACTCCACACAAAGGTTCAAGCAGCAGAGAGTCTCCGCCAGGAACGCTGTACCCCCACGTGCTTTGTGAATCAGAGTTATCTGCATGGCAGCTCCCTGCATTAGGTAATGGCCCATCAGGTCTTGCACAGTATAGCTCCACTGGGACCAAAACCCCATGCTGGGGGTTTGTACAAAGTACTTCATCCCATGCTCTGCACTAGTAGGAGTAATACTCCTTTTCCTGGCCAAGCTACTGCTGCACAATGCCAGTACCTGTACAACCTCTGCTCCTGAGCAGTTCACTAGCTGTGTCCTCTTCTGTGGGATCCAGCCCCAGGAGAATGCATGCCAAGTGACTAGTCTCATCTGGTTTTTCTCCACTTGCGCATAATGCAGCCCAGCTGAAACTTGAACTGAAAGCCGGTGGGCAGAGAATTTTCTGTATCTCTAAAAATCAATCAGATAGAGCTGTGGAAATACGGCCTGTATATTTGATATAGCAAAAGTATGTTGACGAACTAAATAGTGAGTGCAATTGGCTCTAATTTGCTCCTGTGGTCAGGCTAAACTGCCTATATACTATTTATGGGACCTTCCCTTTGATAGTCTCTGTGGATGCGCTGAACAAGGGTGAGCTTTGAGTTATACACTGAAGGTGTTTGTCCCACAAGTGCAAGTGTCTAATTAGATCTGACACAGCAGAGGCATTTCCCTAACATTTATGCTACTGTCTTTCAAACTTCAGAAAGACAGTCTTGTGGGAGGCGCAACAAACAATGTCAGAGACAACATAAAATTCTCCATTAGCCACGACACACAGGAAAAAAAATTGCATGACTTTTATTAGGCACACTAAAAGTGAAAGCAGAAGGGTGGGGCTGGATTTGTCGATCTTTGCTTGTAGGAAGAAATAAAATGGCTCATTTAAATTCTTAAGAACTGCATAGGAGGCAGAAGACACAATGAGGATCTTAGAGAAGAAAGGCCATCAGCTGAACAAACTAATCACATGGTAATCAAAGAGGAGTTATGCAGTGCCTACTGAGAAGTACTTTAGAAGAAGTTCCAGCTAGGCACAGTAAAGACACTATCAAGTGACATCTTCAATAAATTATAGATTAAATAAATAGGAACAAAGGAACATGTAGTAAAAGGGAAAAATGACTTAAAGACATTCCTAAACTGTACATGCTCTGAATTTGTGCTGCCATATAGTACTTCAGAACTGCCTTGGCTCCTTGAAGAAGAAACTTAACAGACCTGTCACCATTTAGGCTGGTCTTAAAAATCACAAATGCATGCATGTGTTGTTTTCCTCATATGCATACCTTGCCTGCTGCAGGCATGTTCTAAGTGCATTGCCCACAGTGGAGTGGCACGCTTGGAAGTTTTGGTCATGTGGCTATTCAAACCTTCAAGAAAGTAAGAACTGAACAGAACTGAGCCAAAGGGGAAACCAATCCACTGGGACTGAAACTAGAGTACTAATCAAAAGCCTTCTCTCTTTCCCATCCTGATTTGGTAGTTGCCATGAAAGTCCAGTAAGTTACAGTATACTGGGATATGATTTAAAAGCATGCCAAATAATAATAACAGAGTAATAGAAATATGACTCAATAATTAAATGTGTGTAGCATTTCTCATCTTTAATGTACTATACAAACATTAACTAAGTCTCACAACACATGAGCTAAGCATGTGAGTTTTGTGATTCACATTTTTACAGATGAATGACTTGTGATCAATTTGCAAATAAAAATGAAATAAAACAGTATTTGCAATAAGCAGGCAACATACCACTAGATTACAATGGTAGATGGGAACAAAGTCTGCAGATGATTAAAGCTAAGCTTAGTGACATTGTTTGTTTTGCTTCCTATGTCCCAAATAAAAATTGACGATGATAATAAAACACGGAAGAAACAAAAGTGTTTTGAGCCTAGATGCATTTGTGAATTCCAGGCCCGTATGCAGGGGTGTGAAAGCACCCGCACGGTCCCCTAAGTAAGCATGCTCCTGCCGGCCAGGGGAAGGCAGGAACAGCACACTTCCTGAGCCTCCCTCCCCCATGCTCTGACCAGCCAGGGGAAGGCTGGCTCTGATTTCCCCACTTACTTGGGGGGATAAGGGAGTGCATTCACACCCTTGTGATCCACATTTACAAAAGAGCACCCCCTCCTCCCACAGTAATTCCTGCCTGTGGGCCTGAATTCTTTAAACATCTCTGGTGAATTCTTTAAACTTCTTGACTTCAATGAAAGTACACCACTGAGGAAATTGGCCTAAAGGAATACTTACCTCTGCAGAGAGACTGAAGACAGGGTACGAATTAAGGCCTACGCAACCAACACCCCCAGCTATCTCCGAGATACTACTGAATTCCTAAGGAAACTACAAAACATCGATAACCTCCCCGATAACACCATCCTTGCCACCATGAACATAGAAGCTCTATACACCAACATCCCACATGAAGATGGATTACAAGCAATTAGAAACACTATCCCAGAGGACACCACTGCCAATCTGACAGCAGACCTATGTAACTTTGTTCTCACCCACAATTATTTCCAGTTTGAGAACAACTTATACCTCCAGATCAGCAGCACAGCCATGGGTACACGCATGGCCCCACAGTATGCTAATATCTTTATGGCTGACTTAGGACAACGTTTCCTCAACTCCCGTCCCCTTTTACCACTTCTCTTCTTACACTACATCGATGACATCTTTATGATCTGGACGCATGGCCAAGAAACACTGGAGACATTCCACAGGTATTTTAACAACCTACACCACACCATCAATCTCAGCCTGGACCATTCTACATGAGAGATCCATTTCCTGGACACCACAGTATAAATCAGCACTGGAAAATTAGACACCACTCTCTACAGAAAACCCATTGACTCATATAGTTACCTACATGCCTCCAGCTCCCATCCAGAACACACTATACGATCTATCATCTATAGCCAAGCCCTTCGATACAACCACATCTGCTCTAATCCCACTGACAGAGACCAGAAACTTCAGGATCTCTACCAAGCATTTATAAACCTCAGCTACCCACCCGGAGAAATAAAAAAGCAAACTGAAAGAGCCAAACGAATACCTAGAAACCATCTATTTCAAGACAGACCCAAGAAAACCAACAATAGAATACCACTTGTCATCACCTATAGCCCCCAACTTAAACCTGTCCAACACATTATCAATAAACTACAGCCTATACTGGAACAGGATACTAAACTCGAAGAGTCTCTGGGAGACAGACCCATAGTCTCTTATAGACAACCACCTAGCCTCAAGATGATGCTTACCAACAACCACAGAACATACGACACTAATAACAACCCTGGTACCTTCCCTTGCAACAAACCCCATTGCCAGCTTTGTCCACATATTCACTCTGCTGATACTATTATTGGACCTAACCAAGTTAGTTATAAGATCAAGAACACACATTCCTGCTCATCCAAAAATATAATTTATGCTATTATGTGCTGAAAGTGTCCGTCTGCTATGTACATTGGACAAACGTCTCAGACACTTCGCCAAAGAATCAATGCACACAAAACAGATATTAGACAGGATAACAAAGAAAAAACAATTTCTTGCCATTTCAACCAAAAAGGACATTGTCTCAATGACTTGATTACCTGCATCCTGCTTCAAAGACTTTTTAAGACCACACTTGAAAGAGAAGCCTCTGAACTGTCATTCATGCTTAAATTCGACACTTTACACCTAAGCTTAAACAAAGACATCAATTATCTTACCCATTACAAAAATAGCTTCTCCAATTACCCCATTACAAAGATAGCCTCTAATATCATTAGCTCACAGACATTTACCTTCCCCCCCATTCCCCTTCTGTTCTGAAATTTGATTTGTCCTTTTCATATGTGTTCATTTTTTTAATTGTATCCTTTGGTATATATGGTTGTGACAATTTTCTTCCACTATTTGATCTGAGGAAGTGGGTCTGGCCCATGAAAGCTCATCACCTAATAAACTATCTTGTTAGTCTTTAAAGTGCTACACAGTCCTGTTTTTTGTTTCAGCTACACCAGACTAACATGGCTACATTTCTATCACTATTCTACCTTTTCAGAAGTAACTAATGATTTTGAGTGCCCAATTTGAAACACCTTAAAGAAGCTTAATTTTCAGTGGACAGGCACACTGACTCTTAAGGAAGCTGGGCAAGCCAAGCATTGAGACACACGAAATTGCTGGTTTAAAGGATGTAGTTGTAAGCCACAAAAGAATACTTAATGGGTAGAGGGAGAAAAAATGGGCTATGTAATGATATTTGCATACTTTGCAGGGATATTTCCAATTTAGATGGAGGTAAACTCCATGGCTGTGTTTGGACTGGCAAGTTTTTCCGCAAAATCATCTGCTTTTGCAGAAAAACTTGCCAGCTATCTACACTGGCCACTTGAATTTCCGCAAGAACACTGACGATCTCATGTAAGATCGTCAGTGTTCTTGCGGAAATACTATGCTGCTCCCGTTCGGGCAAAAGCCCTTTTGCGCAAATCATTTGCGCAAGAGGGCCAGTGTAGACAGCACAGTACTGTTTTGCACAAAAAAGCCCCGATCGGGGCTTTTTTGCGCCAAAGCACGTCTAGATTTGCCCGGACGCTTTTCCGCAAAAAGTGCTTTTGCGGAAAAGCGTCCGTGCCTATCTAGATGCTCTTTTCCGAAAATGTTTTTAACAGAAAAAGTTTCCGTTAAAAGCATTTCCGGAAAATCATGCCAGTGTAGAAATAGCCCTTCACTGTAGGAATCCCTGACTTCAAAGGACAGCATACCTGGGAGTCACATCTTAGCATCATACATAGGTCCGG
This sequence comes from Pelodiscus sinensis, assembly GCF_052426305.1. Taxonomy (NCBI): domain Eukaryota; kingdom Metazoa; phylum Chordata; order Testudines; family Trionychidae; genus Pelodiscus; species Pelodiscus sinensis. Next base: position 182,000,486 of record NC_143054.1, on the reverse strand, counting down.
ATACCAACCAGGGATCTGATAGAAAAGCCTAGCGCTGTGGATATTGATTTCTGCTGCTCCTTCTTGTGTGTCTACCTGTATTGTCACTGGGGAAGTCTTCAGCAAAGAGCATTTTACTCAAACAAGCAGTATGCGGTTGAACCAGTGTCAGCTTTAGAAAATGAGTTATTCTGATCCAGATTGTTTTACTATCAGTACCTAAACTATATTTTCAAATCAATCAGTCTATATAGAAAGATCCTTCTGTTAAAAATTCATTGCTTGCAAAATTTCATTGTAGAAAAGGCAAATCAAAGTGAGGAACCTGAGCATTAACATCTGTTGCTTCTGCTTTTTTTTTTAAATTCTCATTTCTGATTTAAAAAATGAAGGCCTACAAATTATTTATACTTTTGAAAGGAAAGAAAGCAACTCCACCTCCACATTCAGGTCAACTATAAACTGATAGCAGATTCTTGTGGCTGAGTTATAAATCCTTGGAAATAGAAAGAATAGAGGGATCCTAATGGGAGCTGTGACACAACCTTAACTGCAGTATAATGTTGCAAATACATTGTTATTGTAATAGCAACCCTCTTTTATAATAGGCTGGGTGCTTGACCCAGACCTGTTGCTTTCACTTTCTTCCTTAGCTATCACTATGAGCTTTGTCACTCTTCTCCACAAACCAGGACTCTAGGGAAAACATTGTAGTTGATTGGCATAGATAGTTGCACCTCCATTTGATTCTTTCATCTCTGATTGGCTTTATAACAGGTGTTCTTCCTTGCAGTGGAAGAATTGCCAGAATGTAAGTTGTTTTAGGGGTTTTTTGTGTGGCATTCTTAGTAGGGTATCTGCTGGTTTACTTGAGCTGGCAAAAACTGGAATAATTTGTGATGGTCAAACCCTGAAAAGTTCAGAATTCAGGTTCAGTAAAAGAACTATGTGAAAATTTGGATCCGTATCCAAAGCCCTAGGTATGCATAATCAGTCTGGAAACCTCAGTGTTGTCAAGTCTTGTGATTGTAGTTTTTCTTCAAGTCCCAGCTCCTGGTTATATGAGAATCTCACTTTTTTATTTTTGTTTTTTTAAATTAAGTTCCTAGTTGTCATGGCTGTAGAATATATGTTGGAAACCTGAATGTTAGGAAAGCAGTCTAGAAGACAAATACTCCCCAGTTCCAAAGTTATTTTAAAAAAATCCTGAATTTTAAATAAATCTAATGGGGGGAGGCGGTGTCTGATGGATGTTTTTGATCTCTTGGAGTTGCCAATAATGAAGTCTCTATCACAATTTCCAGAAAACAGAGATCTACATTTAGGTCTGCTGGAGCTGCTAGATATTCAACACTTTTGAAAATCCTCAATCTAGCAAAGCACATCAACACATCATTGGAATCATTCAGCTGCTTAAAGCTAAGCATATGCTTAAAAATACTTTATGTCATGTCAGAGCCCTTTTAGGTGTCTACATACAAATTTTTAGAGAGTAACTTGAGGTGTCTCTTGTTTGAGAGTCTTGACCCTTATAAAAGGGTATCATCAGCTGGCATGTTGAACATTTTACAAGTTCTTTATTCTTGGTATCTGAGCACTGTTCAGTTGAAGAAATACTATCCTGTTGTCAGTTTTGTTGTATAGTTCCTTTTTGGAGGCGCTGTTGCAAGCAGCAGGGAGGTCTACTTTCTGCCTTAATCAAACTAGGATCAATTCTTGGGGCACAAATGTTTTGGCCAACATTCCTGAAAGAGGGGATTATTGGCATCCATATAACTGCTTCTCTTGAAGGAATAGTGTAAATAAATTTGGTTGAATGAAGAAAACACCCAAACTCCACATCACTGACTATCTTTAAGCATGAGTGGTCCCAAAACAATGGGACAGTTCCTGTGTGTAAACATGTGCTCAAGCTCCTTGCTGAATCATCAGGTGAATGAACATTATTCTTAGCATATGGGCTCCAGTTTGAGTGCCTGCAATTACAGAGTCAAACTTGCTTTCCACAAATATTATGTAATATTTGCCCACATTTACTGCTCCTCAGAACATTCATGCTTGCTAAATCGTTAGCTAGAAAGTGAACACAAAAGAGGGGAGAACCACTGTCAAAGCAAATTCACTAAAAATGTGTGCGAATATTTATGGAATATGGCTGGAAATGGCAAACCGCAGCCAATAAGAGCTGTGAGGTTCTGTGGCTACGGCTACTTAGATAAACAAAGTGCTGTGGGCCTGTTAGCAGCTTACCCGGGTGGGCCCATAACCCAATTTTGAAAACCCTTGGCTTATATTACAAGAGAATTTAGAACAAAACTGAGATCAGGGTTCCATTATTCTAGGTGCTATACAGATGCCTAATAAGTGAACGTCACTGCCTCAGGGGGCTTATAATCTATAAAACAGAATTATCCCGATTTTACAGATGGGGGAATCATGGCACAGAGAGAGGAAGGGCATGTCTATGCAGCCCCAAACAGCAAGTTTCCCAGCCTGGTTTGACAGATACAAGTTAGCAGAGCTCCTGCTAGCACCTAAAAATGACTGTATAACCAGTGCTTTGAAGTTGGGTGTGGCCGAAGCTCTGGTGAGTTATTTTGAAAATCTAGCCCAGTGAATCACACTTACAGCTTCTACACTGGTGAGCCTTTACCCAGATACATTCTTCCACTGGCTTCCAGGGACCTACATGTGTGAGAAAGCACTAAATGGTGACAGTAAGGTTTGAAGGCAGCAAGTATGGAAGGCCTGATTTGAGCTCCCTCATACCAATTTTGCACTGGTGTAATAATGCTGTTGACGTCATTGGAGTGACTCCTGATTTATATGAGTGTAACTTGAGATAGCAGCCATACAAGCTTTAACAAGCGTCCCTGCCAGAAGTAGTGAACATACTGCAGTTCTGGCAATGATTTTTAAAGACGACGTGGGGGCTGCAGGTACTCTGCAGCTATCAGCATTTGGTCCCATAGCTGCTGAGTGCCTCCTTACAGGATGGGTACACGACCAACTAGCATAGACATAAGCCTCAGCTTATACGGATATAGAATATATACAGGGCGCACAGCTCCTGTCAGCAGTATTCAGCGTCTGTCAGGGTCAGGCACCCTGATACAGAATCAGGCTTGAGAGCAGTAGCTTTGGCTTCCAGATAATCTAGTCTGCCCACTAGCTAACAAATACAAACAAGTACTCTTCAAAGCACACAGTGCACTGTTGTTTAACTTAGGGCAGGTTTGGGTACTTCAAGTAGAGAGACAGTTACACAGCTCTCTTAGAATCAACTAGGGTTTTTTACACTGCTTTCTTCAGTCCTCTTATCCTTAATCATCTGTGTATCTCGTTGCCCTAATTTGTTCTCATTTTGAATGTCTCCATTCCCTTTAATTAAGATCTTTCTTGGCAGCTTCTTTAAGAAAAAAAGGCTTTGAGGTAAAGAATCTGTCTGTGTAATGAAAGAGGGTGGAACCAGAGAGGTGAGGTTAGATATGTTCTTGGCAAAAGCTGCAACTAGAAGAAAGATGGCTCCTCCTATGGCTTCAGGACCCCAGCAAAGCACTTGTGTGCCATTCCCCTCTCTTTGTAGGAAAGCACACTTGCTTTCCAGGTGGATTTTCCTAAGCCCTTGTAGCTCCAAAACTGCCATGTATAAGTACCTTAAAACCGGAATCAGTCCCGCTATTTGAAGAAATGTCTTTTGTTGACATTTAATTCACTATTTTTAATAAGTTGCTGCATTAGGGATTTGATCTCACAAGTTGTCGATGCCTTCAACTTCCATGGACTTCAATTGACCCGTTGACCGTTGAGATCAATGAGTGTCAAGGAAAGTCAGCGTCTAGGAGGAAGTGGTTAGCTTCTTACAGCACCTTAGAAATTAGAGAAGGGCTCGTGCCGCACTTGCTCTAAATTCAGACTACACAAAAATGTAGTGATTTGTGGATCAAGCTGTCTTGTATTGCCCATTCTAAAGACATGGTCCAGCTGGATCATTCACCTCAGGATTTTAATTTATTTACCATCTGGGGTTTTACACAGGCAAGTCCAGGTGCAGCCTCACAGAAGATCATGTAATAGAAGCCATGGTAAACTTTCATTGAAGGTGCCAATTTGAAACTTCAGATATGGGCACAGAAGTGTAACTTTGAGTTGTGAAAATTACCTTCCTAAATTCACCTGTGAGTTGAATATTAGAAACCATGTATCTGCCCTGATGCTATCATACTGGAGATGAAGTGCCAAGTGTGATACAATTAGTGAGTGAGATAATGTCACTTCCATGGGGGTTGGGGAGAGCGGATACTAGAGACAAAGGAAAAATTGCCAACTGAAGTGAAATTTTCTTCAAACATTTAATGCAATGTCTTGTCTGCCAGGTATTGAAGGGCACAGCCTCATAGCTGGTCAAGTTGTTACTCTATTAGTCATAAAGATTTAATTATGATCCCTTATTTGACTAGAGACTGTAAAAGGAGACTTGATGTTAGTATTTACCCCCTCCTCTGTAAAAGGATGACCAGTTTTGAATGATGATAATAGCTGTACTCTTGGTTAAGGCTAACCTCCCTGAAATTTTCAGGACCACTAATTTGTGGTTACTCCAGCATTAGAATAGACTCAGTGGTGGTGGCCTTTAGATTGACAATGCAGTAAAAGTTTAACGCTGCAACTGCTTCAGAGCCAAAGAAAGAGAGAAGATTGAAACCTAAAGGTTAGCATGAAATGCACTTTACTGTTATCTATGAGAACAAATGAGTTAAAAAAATTTCAAATACCAGAATACCCTACAGGGAGGAGATATAACTATTAAAGGGCTGTTATGGCTGCAATAAATGTAGGAACAATAAAAATAAATTGATGAAGTAAATGTCAGTGCTGTTCCCCTGAGCTGCCCCCACACCTTTGTCCAAAAGTAGAACATCTCCAATTACAGAGGGTGGAATCAGCCTTCAATGACAATATGACAAGGACAGAACATAGAACACTGGCACAGAGAACACAATTATGCACAGCCTTGAAAAATTGTATCATAGTACAATGTATGGAAGAAATCAATTAATGATGCAGGGCCTCCACTTCTGTCTAATAATCCAGTAAAAGAAGAATAAAAAACCTGTGTGCATCAAAAAGGGGAAGGGAAAAAAAGATGACCCATAAGTGGAAGCCCGCATAATAGCAGGGGTCAACATTTGCACTGTTTAAACCACCCGAAACATTCTTCTTTTCCAATATTATTTTAAAAACCATTGATTTTTGTTAAAAAAGGTATTTAAATGAAATCTATTCCTTCTTTGTTTAAATAGTCCAGTGAAAAAGAGAATTCTTTCATGAAAAGGCCACAGGCACAAAAAGGAGACAGCTCCAATCCAAAGCCATCAGCTGAAGGGTAAAGGCAAAATTTGGGAGTAAACACAGTAGACAGCAGAAGACAATTTATCTTGTGCAATTTACAACAGGTGCTAAACATTACGAAAACTAGAGCTATTAAGCAATCAAATTAAGCTATAATTAACATAAGAAAACTGTACAGGAATTCTAATTAATTCATATCTGAACATGTCCATGATATCCTCTAACAGCTTTGCTTTGCAAAAAGCTACCACCCCCTCATAAAAAAAAATCACACAGGCCACAAACCAAAATAACCCTGAGAGTGCACAGGAAATGACAAATATTGATGGTTTTTTTATTCTCTATATTGATCAAACCCTTTATGTTACCTTAATATAGAATGCTTTAATTTGGTGACCATACTTTGGGAGGGTAGGAAGAAAAGGTTCCTCTTTCACTTGATGATTAGATTCAGGTAAGACATGAAAAGTATGATGAGGTCTTTCTCTTCTTCCTCCACCACATACCATGATTCTTCAGTATTCTGCAGTCTGATCGCATTCTTCTTGCTACAATGCCCGATTCTTAGTCCTGCATCTCTTCCTTCCTAGTGCAGTCACATCTCTCGGTAATCCCTCTTCCAGCTGTTCCTCACCCATACTCATCTCTCCTCCCATATCCTTCAGCTTCCCTTGCTCTGACCCTCTTCACATACCTCTTAGTTCATAGCTCATGGAAGCTCCAAGATTCTGTGACATTTGAAGAGAGAAGTAAACCCATCCAGACAGGACCATCCTTAGGATTTATGGGGACTCCAGGCACTATTATTAAACTGGTGCCTCTATGCCCTGTGGTAGCCAGGGGAGGACGTGGTTTTTTAGAGCTGTGATTTTTATAATCTTCAGCAATGCACTAATGAAATATTTTTAAAGCAAATTTTAAATGAAGGTCCTGTAGAATAACACAGTAAATTCAGAAACTGACAGTATGTACCCGGGGCTTGGCAAATGCCTGTTAAATGGCTTCATTACCACTTGAATGTCTCTTTCACAGGTTCTGCTAATAGGTCTGGCAGGCTTTTTCACTTTTAAGTTAACTAGATCCTCTTTAAAGGAAGCAGACCCACAGAACAGGGATAGGGAAGAGGTGAGTGGGTGGACAATCAGACCCAGTGGTGCCTCAAATTTTCAGGAGTCCTACGCAACTATGCATTCTGCGTATGGGTAAGGACAGTTCTGTTGCCAGATTTGCTTGGACCCTGAGATTGATTTTTGCAAGTTGAATGCACTGCCTCATTGTTTCCATCTTCTCACGGTCTGTTTGGTGAAGAGGCAGGATTAAACAGGACCTGATGCAGGCCAGTGGGGGTGTTCTATTGTTTTCGAAAGGATGTTCCAGAGTGCAGAGACAGTTTCACCTCCTGCCATCTCTAGCATGTACTGTGGCCACGTTAGTGGTAGGAGCTTGGAAGAACACAGCTGCGATGGTGGGTTGCTAAATAGTTAAATTGCTGTTTTCCCTCCCCTTGCACTTCTAAAACTTGCTGAAGAGCAAGCACAATTTGGAGAGTGTGGTCCCCATTCCAGGTGAATAGTTAATGATTCTTTTTGAGCCTGATTGGGGGAGGGGAAAATTTTGAGTAATAGTTCAATATCAATCATCTGGTCAATTAAACACAGTGAGCAGGCCAAAGAGCAGATGGGAAAGAAATAAGACATGAACACATTAGAAATAACATTAGAAGGAATATTGTGGTAAAAGAATAATGTCTGTGTCAAGTGAGTTTAGAAGGCACTGATGGTACATAAAGGAGGTCTAAAAGAAAGACAGCAAGACCAATCCTGCAAGGTACTCAGCACCTTCAATTTCCACTGAAGTTGGGACCAGAAGGGCTGTGTCTAGACTGGCATGATTTTCCGGAAATGCTTTTAACGGAAAAGTTTTCCGTTAAAAGCATTTTCGGAACAGAGCGTCTAGATTGGTACATACGCTTTTCCGCAAAAGCACTTTTTGCGGAAAAGCGTCTGTGGCCAATCTAGATGCGCTTTTGCGCAAAAAAGCCCCGATCGCCATTTTTGCGATCGGGGCTTTTTTGCGGAAAACAAATCTCAGCTGACTTTTGCCTGAATGGGAGCAGCATAGTATTTCTGCAAAAAGCACTGATTTCTTACAGTAGGAAGTCAGTGCTTTTGCGGAAATTCAAGCGGCCAGTGTAGATAGCTGGCAAGTTTTTCCAGAAAAGCGGCTAATTTTCCAGAAAAACTGGCCAGTCTAGACACAGCTACGGTGTTTAGTGCCTCACAGGATCAAGCTTAGAGAGAGTCTGAAAGAAGACAGACTTCAGAGAATAAGGCAAAGACCTGGCAGCTGAGAGAGCCTCAGAAAGGTCCTGACAGGAGAAGCCTCAAGTCAAGGAGCACTGCCAAGGGGTTCAGCCCCATGAGATCTATCTGTCCTAGATGCAGAGTGTATGAGAGTGTTTTACATTTTAGTCTTCCACGCTGCCAGATATAAATGTCTCAGCTTCGAAAGACATGTTTTAATTGCATTCTGAATAATTTCTAGACCTGCCTCATTCTGTTTGGCTTGCTGCCAGGCTCATACATAAACAGCCTCCTCAAAGCTTGAGAACATTAGCTCTCAAGGTTTTTGTCATTCACCTGGCAAGCTTGCTCTTCATAGCGAACCTGTGTGCATCCCTAATGCTGGTCTTGAAGAGTGAACCTGAAGAAAATGTTAAGGGGTCCAGACTCTCATTGATGCACAGTGAATTTCAGTGGGTTACGTGCATTAATGTTAATGGAGGAAAATTGGAACCCAGTGTGGAGCCAGCTGGAAATGTGAAATTTTGCATGAAAGGGAAGGCTCCAACTGAGCTGCTGAAATGAAACATTGTGTTCAGAACTAACTCACACCATCAGAAATCATGATCTCATTTGGAGCAGGGTTGTTATTTTGAGAAGGAGGGTGTTAGTGGAACTTGGGCCTGACTGCACCAGTGACAGGTATAACTGGAAGTGGTAGAGGAGGAGAGGAGAGCAGTGAGACTATGGATTATGCATTTTTTACATTTTTCCACTCCAAAACAATGAAAAGACGAGCACAAGCAAATGTCCCCAAAGAGCAATTTGTTTTCCTTCCCAGAATATCTCCATGTCCCTGCTGAAGACATGAGAATTCCCATTTCCACTTTTCCACCTTTGGGGATTATGTGTCATGAAAGGAAAAGAGTAAGGGAGAGATATGCTAGATGCCATATGGCAGAAGGCATGAGTACAAGAGTGGGAGAAGCTCATGAAGGAGGTGGTTAGTGGTACAGCTTGAGCTGAGCCCAGAGGAGGGAAAAGATGTTTCCTTACTCACCACCTGCTTGTGCTAGATGAGCTCCCCTCATTTAAAAATATGGAAATAATGTGGCATACTTAGATTATACTGTACTTAGATTATTTAGGTAAAGCCTAGATGGTGACTGTAAATATACTCCAGAGCAAGAGGTGATGTGTGAGCTTCACAAACCCAGGGTAGCCCCAGGAAATGTTATGACTCAGAGAAACTTATCTGAGTCACAATTTCATCACTGCTTTCTCCTTCCTCTTGGTGCTCAGTGATTTGCTGCTGGCCTATTTGCACAACAGGTTCTGATACCCCTCTCCTCCCAGCACAGCTATGGAATCAAGACTAACCACTCCCCTCCACTCGGTACATACCCCACCTGCTTTCTCTGTGGTGGGGAAAAGAAGTGGGCTGATAGCTTCACTTATTCCTGAGTGCCTAGACCCTAAGTGGCCCGCCATGGTTTGAAAGGGGAGTTCTTACTCCTGTGCACAGGCATGTTGTCCAAAGAAGAATCTAGCCCTTAATGAACCATTAGACTTATTCTCTTCTTGATTCTGCAGGCACAAATTCTCTGAATTGTGAGAACCATTAAGGGAGTCCAGAGTAAGCTCCCCATACTTTGTATCCCACTCAGAACCATAAAACTCCTGCTTTCAAGTGCTACTTGGTTTTCACTAACATCCCATTGAGAACTAATAAAAACTTTCATGTTTCCAAAAAAACAAATACTTGCTGACACTTGCGTCCTGAAATAACGTACCCTTTCAACACAACAGGATTGATTTGAGCTGGAATGGATTTATTAGACTCCGACTTTGAGAATTTACATGTTTTGCATTTTGCTTAACGTAAAACAAAGGTTGTTGCTGGGAGTAAATATATCACTCACCGTTGATCTTGTGTTTCCTTTGAACTCAGTGTTATAAGATGGCCACAGAATTGATGCTCCCATTCTAAGTTCACATCTACCACCCCTCAGTGATGAAAGTTCCAACATACTGTAGCGACTTTGACTTGTTTCCATTGGAGAGCCCTCCCATTACACCCATTATTGTAGGTAGTGTTTTTATGATGAGAGGTAAACAAGAGCTCCTGGTCACTTGAGAGAATGAATCTCCCCTTTCTCACAAATCTTTGTTTAACTAGAGGTGGGATGGGCAATTGGTGGAAGCTGATAGGTTGGTGAGGAGAAGAAGTAGGGCAGGGTACTAGCAGAGTGGAGGGATAAGCAGCAAGAGAGAAGTTTCAATGTGTGTTGGGACATGCAAGAAGGTAGGGGGAAGAGAAAGAGAAGTAAAAGTTAAAGGAAGAATGAAACCTTGTAGTAATATGGGGCACAGAAAGGGTAGCTCGTGCCATGAGAATGAAGTAGAGAGGCAGGAGTAGCAGGTTCAAAGGCAGGGAGGAAGCTGATGAGGTGGGTGGCAGGTTGGGAGAGGAATGCAAGAGGGTGTCCTGCTGTCCAACAGAAGCTGAGGCAGCTGCCAGCTGGTAGAGGAGGTGGGAGTGGGTGGGTTGGAGGAGCTTTGTGTACCAGCAGGCAGGAAGAAGCAACATGTTGGTCAGCGGGTGTGGGGATGGTGAAAGGAAGGAGCGATTGGTGGGGGGAAGAGGAGAGAGCCAGTTAGAGGAGGGAGCTGCTTTTCACTCAACTGATAAAATCAAATGGTCACAAAGCTCTGGAGAGCTGCAAATCCATTGATCTTGAAGCAGTTCCAGTTGAAACAATGTCAGCCTTTAAATATACAGAGTCACAAGAAATGGCATGACCCAGTCTGGCATGAGCTGAGCTGCTTGAAAACATTGCAGCAACTTTGTTTTTTTCTGTCTGAAAATGCTGTTTTGTTGAAACTGAAATGTTATGCAGAAACATATTGGTTTTTACTGTCTTTTCATCACCAGGGTTCTCAAGTTCAAGATGGAATTTCTGGTGAATTTCAGTAGAGAGTGGTTAGGATACTTGGCTGTCACATGGGACACAGAGGGTCACATTGCTGCTTTGCTTGGTTCAGAGCTGTCTCTTTCTCCAGTCCAATGATGTTTCTTTAGACAAAGTGCAACAGCCCTAACAGGAGAGATTGACAGAGATGGAAAGAGAGTCCACTAGTTAGAGTACTCACCTGGGACGCGAGAGTCTTTGTTTGCTGGAATGTGAATGGGGGCTTTAACCTGGATCTCCCAGCTATATGTCCTGACCACCCAGATATTCTGGGGTGGCAAATGCTTTCTCTCATTTTTTGGTGAAAATTTTCAAAAGTCTGAAATTTGTTTCCATTCCATATCATGATGACAGTGTCTCGTCATTTCAACATCTCCTTGTCATCATGATATGGAATTCAGCATTTTCCATGAAGCAGAATTCTTGTTTTCTGGCAGCCCTATATGTGGGTGGCAGAGACCATGTGATGAACTGTTCCTTCCTTCACAGACATGCTGCCGGAAGGGATGAAAGAGCCTAGTGAGTTATTAGAAAGCTTATGCTGTGTGCAAGACCTCCCAAAAAAGCAAGACTTCAAGCCTCCACTTGCATTTCCATGTGCTTAACGCCAGCCATATCCAGTGCATCCTTAAAGTGGCAAACCAGAAAGAAGGGAATTTCTCATGTTTATTCACTACCTTAGTAAAATTCCAGCTAAGAAATTAAACTTTGCCTGCCTGATTTCTCAAGATTATCCACAGTTAAGACGCTCATGCAGGGTTAGTGTGCAGTGAAAATAAATAGGTAAATAGCTATAAAATTCCAATGTCACTCCAATTATAGTTTCTGCATCGGGTGAAATATTTTCTGCACACACCAGGTCTGATTCCGACCACATTTACATCACTTTTACACTGGAGTAGTTCCACTGACTTTAATGGTAGTTACTTCTGATTTGTACCGGCATAAATGATAAGTTCAGTCCCGTTAAAAGGTTTGGGGATCTTACTAGGTAAATGCCTCTGTTAGGTGTATAACATCAGAGTAGTTAGACATGAAAAAAATAAATTACATAACCTTGTCAATTCCAGATCCAATAATTTATTATTATTCTAATAACAAATGTTCTGCAACAATGCAGGAAAGGGGAGTATATGCAAAGGGGAGCCTGATACTTCTTTTTAAACTCATCATGCGACATACATAATACACAACAAGGCCTTTCCACCAAAATTACAGTCCCTTGTCTTGTCCATAGATTGTAAAGTAGTCAGGGCCAGGATCAGGTCTTACTCTGCGTAAGTGCTGTATGTCTGGCGTTATATCGATCTGCAAACATTTATACACGCTTAACTTTATGCATGTGGACATCCTACTCACATTTGCAAGATCAGATTCTAAATGGTTAGTACTAATTAACAATTAATTAATTATTCTCACTAGACACTGATGCTAACCTCTTGCTGGTAGCTGGACTCCCAACAACATGAGTTAAGAGCATAACATCAGCTTTAAATTGGCCTATCCCTTTCTTTCAATGACTGGTGTCATACAAATTGAATGCTATTACATTTATTTATTGATTGATTTGCCAATGAATTCCACCCCCCTCCTCGCTTTCTTCAAACACATAGTTTTCAAATTTGTGTTTGTAAATTGCATGTGATTTTGGTGCTCGTCAAAGAGAGTGATTAATAGTATGGGCAAGAGCCAAGCCTACGGAGAACAGGCACTGTACAAAGCTTTCCCACACAGCTCTGTGCCAATACCCTTCAGTTTTGACCTGTAATACGCTGCTATCCCAGACCTGGGCCTCTCTTGAGCAAAGACTGCTAATTGTACTGAAGTGTATGCTGGTTGTGTGATCTGGACAAATGTCCACTGGGGACTCCGCTGAGATCACATTGCTTCTATTTTCAGCTCCTATTAATTTATAAAAGACCAAATAGATTTTTGATAATTAAAATAAAACATAAGCTGCTCCTGGGTTGACGTTTTCTCTGCCAAGAATCAACTGAGGTATGAATCCCTGAATAGAGGGCTTTTTAATGGGAACAAATTACAGGCTCTATGGAGATAAATAGCCTCACTCCAGTTATCTAGCCATGTAAGTCTTAACTATTTAGATATTGGAGTTTATTATTAGCTCCTTAATATTATTTTACTGTTACCTGTGATTTCAATTATATTTTTCCACTAACTAGTATAAGGCCTTCCTCCCTCATCCCTTTCAGCTTCAGATTTTCAGAAGCTCCAGAATAAATTTCTAATGTTGGCCTAATTGTTCTTGCAATTTTTCTGTCCTTTTTCTCAAAAATTGGCCATGTCCAGGACTATTTATTTGTGTGTGTGTGCGTGTGCGTGTGCATGCACGTGTGTGTGTGTATAGGAGAAGTAAGGTAGGGGACAGGAGAGGAAATGGTGACTTTAGAGACCTGAAAATTACCTCCCTATGTTATTCCCAATTCAGCAGTCCATGTCTATTTAGCAAATCACTTAAGCACATGTTTTTGACTAATTTGAAACATGCTTTGCTGAACAAGGAAGAATACTCCGCACACACTTACATGCTTTGCTGGACTGGAGCATGGATCCTTCCACATTCAGTTCCTCATTGGCCTTGCTTCCCTGCTGGCTAAGAACACTCCAGTGCTATGAATGAAAAGAACAACATGAGGCTCTGTCTTCATGCCAGGGGCTGAGCAAACTGACCTGGCTGGGTAGGTGGAGGTGTTTCCAGAATATCCAGTAAGGTGAGTACTTGTTGGCACCCTCTGTGGCTAGGCTATAAGGGTATTTAAGTAACAAAGCCTCATAGGCTACGGTTAGACTACAAACCTCTTTTGAAAGAATCTTTCAAAAAAGCCTCTTTTGAAAGAAAGCATCTAGACTGCAACCACTTCTTTCAAAAAAGCAAGCTGCGTTTTCGAAAGACACACCCAGGTAGTCTGGATGCTTTCTTTCAAAAAAGCCTTGTTTGCATTCAAGAATGCCTTTTTTCAAAAGACCGTTCTTCCTTGTAAAATGAGGCTTACCGCGGTTGAAAAAACTGCCACGTTCTTTCCATTTAATTTTGAAAGAACGCGGTGGCAGTCTAGATGCAGAGGACACTCATAAATTTGTTACACAGAAGCATATAAGCCATTTTTAATGCCATCTCTGGATGTGCTTCTTCCCATTAGCGTATAGTACCTCCTGGAATGTTGTTACTGGGCTGCAAACACTGATTTGCTTGTCTTGGAGTTTCAGCCCAGATGGAAAATATTTTGATGTTGAAGCTTCTGGGGCCTGATCATGTCACCTCACTTCTTTAGTGCCCTCAGCAGCTTGAAATGCTGTTTGACAGCAGGATTGGCAATGCCCACTCTATCTACCTCTGGAAGAGGCACTGCTCAATTAGCCTACTTAGCACTGGTACTACAATTGACAGGTACCCCCCTTCTTTTTCTGTTATAAACTATGAGGGTCCCCCCCCCTACTCTGCTCAGCTGAGGAAGTGGCTTTGGCCCACAAAAGCTCATGATACTATGTATGTGTATTTGTTAGTCTCTAAGGTGCCACAGGACTACTCATTGTTGGTGTATAGTTGGAGCTGCTTCCAGAAGAATAGGTTGGTGTTAGAGATTTCATGGAATGGGAAGTAAACTAGAACGTGAAGGGATACTGGAAGCCCATTAAGAGGTAAAAGGACAGTACTAAAGAGGAGGGGGCATGATACCTCAGCTGGGCAGTCTGATACCTCAGCTAGGCAATCGTAGCATTTTAGCCATGATATGTTTGATACCTGGTAGTGTATTAAGATGCCCCAATCTTGTCCCAGTGTAGCATCAGGCAAGGGAAAGTGCAGCTTCAATGGTTCTATCACTTCAAATGCCCAAGTAATTTTAGGAGATGGTTATATATGGTTTTAACGAACATGCAACACCTTTACTGAAAGTAAAATACCTTATTCTATGCAGAGGTCTTTCAAGGCTCAGTAGGATAACTCTGCTGAAACATCTGAAATAGATGACAAAGGGCCTCATCCTGAAAGAAATCAGAAAGCCTACTCTACAGACACGCACAAATCCCACCACGCTGGGGGGAAAGGACACCAAGCACAGGCAGGAATTGAAGCAATTAATCCTTTACTTAAAGAATAATAAGCAGCCAGATTTTACACACTGAAAGTGGGAACAAGGTAAAAGGGGTTAAAAACTAAAAAGCAAGGACAGCAGACACCAATTAACACAATGCTAATTGACAATTTCCCCAAGCCTCCATGAAACATGCCAGACCTATTTCCCCAATTACTAATTAAATCAAACTGCACACACAATACTAATTTCCCCAACTTAGGGAGCTCAGTAGACAAATAAAATGTGGAACTAACTTAAACATGTCGTCAAAGTGCAGGGGAAAATAGTGAATTAAATTTTAACAAGAATAAACTTTTGCACTGGATGAATATGTTAAATGTCTGGCTTGTTAAAAGAAAGCTTGAGAGACCTCAGCAGTCCAGTTCCACTTCCAATTACACACACTCAGGTCATAATCACAAACTAATACACAACAGTCTCCTATAATGCATGCTCTCTCCCTCTGGGGAAGCAACCACCACCCACCATGGAAGCAATGTATAAATTATGCTGTTTAAAAATTATAAAACACCATCTTAATTGCAATGAAAAACAAAGGAAGAACTTTTCTTTATAACAGTCCCCATGGTCTTTCAGCCAGTGTCTGGCTCTGAAAAATAGAAAGCAGCCACTTAATCACACAGCTCTGAGCAGAGGCAGCCCACACCGGCTGGCTCTCAGATTTCTTGCAGCCTCCCCCATGTCCTCCCCTCTTTCACTAACCCTCTGGCCTTCTTTCTTCCTCTTCTCCTATAGGTGTATACTTCAGCCCTTTTTATCACAGTTTCAACTGTGCTCCATTCAAGAGCTGACATAACCCTTTGGGGTAGCCAAGCAATGGAGCCAGAGTCTAATCTAAGGAATGCTTGTGTAAACAGAATTACTCTGGATTTATACTAATGTAATTGAGATCAGAATCTAGAACACCAGGCATCATCTACTGAAACCTAGGGCTTTAGCCAGTCGCAACACTCTGATTTAACATGATGCACTCTGTTGGATGTGTGAAATTATATACATCCTGGTAAAAATATTGTACAAGGCTTGCTTTCTCTGCTTCTGATTACCAAGAACATTTTCCTCAAAAACAATCAGAAAAAGGGCGCTATATTTTATATTCAATAAAATAGAGATAAAAACCAGACAACTTGCATCGTCTGGTCAAAGTGTGTGCTCAGTGATATCATTTCTGGCCAGAAATGGGGGACGAAGGGGGAAATGTGAACACGGTAAAATATTTTATACTGTAAGATATGCCCATTTCTAAGCTGAGGCTCACAGATACAATTAAAGACAGGTAAGCTACTTTGCATTAAACATTTTCAAGGCTTACCATTTGACTGACGCAGGAGATGCTTTATCACTAAGGAGGCTGCTTATCTGTCCTTGTTCTCACTCAGGACAAAGGCAGGCCTGGGGAGTTCATTGTTGCAGGCTGATCAAGGCAACTCTGTAAAAGAGGAGGACAACTCAAAGTCTTCTAGTTCACTGTGATTTATCATAATCACTGACCCCTCCCCCAATGTGAAATAAGAATGAAATAGCAATGGGATAGGTTAATGCTGATAATTAAAGAGAGTTTAAATGTGAGACTGAACTATGCATGTGGGTGGCTGGAATGGTTGTTTGATGTGAAAGTCAATGAGTGAATTATTCAAAGAGAGTGATTTTCAAATGATAATTTTAGATTTTGCATAACTGATTTTGATTTATTTTAGCAGCACCCAGTAGACAAGAAGTTATCAGCACTTTAATTATATGCTTCTCTTTTCCAGGGATACACATATATGGCCATTAAAAATTCCCTTCAGACCCAGATTTAGGGTGAACAGAGTCAGTTCATAAGCATTTTGTGTCCCACTCTCATTTCAAAAGTGCACACAGTTTGGATTGGCTTTTCAGATTCTGCTGGGGATGAACGTTAAAGAAAGAAGGGTATGTCTACACTAGCCCCCTAGTTCAAACTAGGGAGGCTAATGTAGGCATTCGAAGTTGCAAATGAAGCCCGGGATTTAAATATCCCGGGCTTCATTTGCATCTTCCCGGGCGCCACCATTTTTAAACCCCCTTAGTCCGAACTCCGTGCCCGCGGCTACACGTGGCACGGAGTAGGTAGTTCGAATTAGGATTTCTAATCCTAACTCCCGGTACACCTCATTCCATGAGGATTAACGGTAGTTCGAATTAGAGATCCTAATTCGAACTACCTACTCTGTGCCGTGTGTAGCTGCAGGCATGGAGTTCGGACTAAGGGGGTTTAAAAATGGCGGCGCCCGGGAAGATGCAAATGAAGCCCGGGATATTTAAATGCTGGGCTTCATTTGCAACTTCGAATGCCTACATTAGCCTCCCTAGTTCGAACTAGGGGGCTACTGTAGACATACCCGAAGAGAACTGTAGCCATCACTTGTTGGTGCTCATATGTAAACAAAAAAAGTTTTGATTTCAAACAAAATATCTTTGCAAGAAATTAATCTATCACATGGTCTTTAGGGTAAATATATTTCTGGATACATTAAACTACTTAGGAACACTTGCTTATTGTGATGTCACCCTGTGTGTGAGATTCTTGGCAATTCACTTGACTCCCTTGTGAAAATATCTTAAGAACTTGGTAGCATTCTTTCTTTATTGCCAATTTTTCCCAGTCTTTTCTGTGAATGATTTCACTGCATTCATATGATTATTTGTATAATTTACAAACCCATTTTTTTCTCACAGAGTTGTTACACAGAAGCACATATATATATAAAGAAACACAGGTGTCCCTTGAAAGTAGGGTGAATGAGGATATTCAAATCAATATCGCTATATACTACATAATGCAATAGTGCAAGCAATAACAAGAGTAAAGGGTAAAGAATCAGGGCCAAATTCAGTTACACCGATGTGAATCTGTAACAACTACATAAATACAGGGTCTGTCCCAAAGCCCATTGTAGTCAATGGGTCTATAACTCCTCCCACTTCCAGGATATTGGAGGATTGGGCCAAAAGAAATCTGATTAGGTTCAATAAAGACAAGTGCAGAGTCCTGAACTTGGGATGGAAGAATCCCAAGCACTGCTACAAGCTGGGGATTGACTGGCTAAGCAGCAGTTCTGCAGAAAAGGACTTGGGGATTACAGTGGATGAGAATCTGAATATGAGTCAACAGTGTGCCCTTGAAGCCAAGAAGGTTAATGGCATATTAGGGTGCATTTGTAGGAGCATTGCCAGCAGATCTAGGGTGATTATTCCCATTTATTCGGCACTGGTGAGTCCACATCTGGAGTATTACATCCAGTTCTGGGCACCCTCATTACAGAAAGGATGTGGAGTCATTGGAGAGGGTCCAATGGAGGGGAACAAAAATTATTAGGGGGCTGGAGCACATGACTTTTGAGGAGAAACAGTGGTCTCAAGTTGCAGTGGGGAAGGTCTAGATTGGATATTAGGAAAAACTATTTCACTTGGTGGGTGGTGAAGCACTGGAATGGGTTATGTAGGGAGGTCATGGAATCTTCATCCCTAGAGTTTTTTAAATCCTGGCTTGACAAAGCCCTGGCTGGTAGGATTTAGTTGGGGTTGGTCCTGCTTTTAGCAGGGGATTGGATTCAATGACCTCCTGAGGTCTCTTTTAACTCTCTGATTCCATGATTCTATAATATTGGTTTGAATGCAGACCAGGTCTTTCATGAACATTGCTACCAGCTGATAGAGATTTCAAGGCATATATACTGCATGGGAGATGAATTGGTATTCTTTCCTCTGTGCAGATTGGGCCCACTCCTACATATACATAAATCATTTCATATATGGTACCATTTAGTGCTTTTGTTGGCAGTCTCATTAAAAAATCCAAAGAACAAATGCTAATTGTAACACAATGGTCCACACAAAACAGGGTGAAGGTGGGAGAAACTTGCACCAGTGCAGACTACAAAGTTGGGTCAACATGTTACGTCAGTGTAAAGCCATGACAATTCGTGTTTTTGTTCATGCACATGCACACTTGGCTCCTTGCATTGGCGCAGTGCTGATGCCATGGGTAGGTACTCCCGCCTGCCACTTGGCATTTTGGAAATTTTTGGCAATGGATGGTGGAACAGAAAAGAGCTGTGCAACAGTGACTGGGAGCAAAAGGTCAAGTCACCATCATGCGACTTTCCCTAATGCCATCCATATCCCATAACTTTCATATCTTTTAAAAAAATCACACAAATCTGTATGGCACTTCAGGCTGTTTGCCATCTTTGAAAGAGGCCTGGTGCTTGCAGGGCTCCGCTCTCTTGTCACATATCTTGCAAACACTCGAAAGATTCTCCTTTATTTGCAGAGCTGTAGGAAGAACCAGAGAAATGGAGGACAGATTGCTTAGGGATAGTATGAGAAAAACAATTGAAAGTAGTTGATAGTGTTCATAAAGTAGATGCAAATGGTGAGCGCTGCTTCTGGGCCCAAGAAATAAGCACTGAGTGGTGGGGGGTCACACCATAAGGTCATTTTGGGACAGTGAGGAGGGACTGCAGAAATTTTGGATGCAAAAGACCACATTCCTGGATCTGTGTGCTAAGATCACTCCAACACATGAACACCAGCATGAGAACTGCACCGACAGCTGAGAAGCAAATGGTAGTTGATCTGTGGAAACTTGCTGTGCCAGATTGCTACTGGTCAATGGGAAATCATTCTGAAGCTGGCAAATCCACAGTGATGGTGGTTGTACAAGTGTGTGGGGCCACAAATGGACTCCTGCAATGCAAGATTCTGATTCGTGGCAGTGAGCAGGACCCGGTGGATGCATTTGCAGGAACAGAGTTCCTGAACGGCAGTGAAGTGATAGATGGCACCCTTTGCTATTTTGGCACTAGCCGCCCTTGCCACAGAGTAGATCAATAGAAAAGGCTTACACAATGCCAGCATTGGTGGATCATTGGGGTCGCTGCCACAGATAAATTAGGCAGATGTATTCTACTAACAGTCACGATGAAAAGTGAAAGAAAGATTTCAGAACTCCTTTTACTTGTTCCTATAAACATTTAAAATCAGATACGGTCATTTGACACTTCACCTTTGGTGTGCCTCTGCGCAGCACTGCTCTCCAGTTCCAGCCACAGTGAGTTGTGGCTGGCCAGAGGCAAATAAAAAGGGGGGAGGGGAGCAGGTGAAAATGAAAGGGGAATTGTATGGTTGCATGAAACAATAACATTTTGGCCCCTAATTCCATGGGTATGAGTATTGGTGGAGGTTTTAGCTGATACCTCATTCCTGAGGGTTACAGGCACTGAGAGCAGAGCTGCTGCTGGCGTTCCAAAGCCTCTTGAGCCCCCAGTGCTTCTAGCCTGTTTATTGCAACGCTGCCTGCTGAAATCACCTCAGAGTGAGAACATGCCATACCTTGGAAGAACAACTGAGGCTGCCATCTCTAGAAACTTTCAGGAGAGGATTACAGTGTACCTCCAAGAAAGTTCCATCAAGGTCTCTCAGGTAGATACATGGGACATCCCTATGTACATAAACAAATTGTTCCAAATGGCCTCTCCTGCCTTACCCTACAGAGAAATGAAAAGCAGATAACGTCTCCCTGTGTGCTGTGCCTCTACCTCTTCTTGTGTGAGGAAACGTGAAAAGTTGATAGGGATTCCTGCTGATTTGGGGTGGCACTGGGCATCAACTTTACTTATCAGTATTTTAAGGAAAAAATGCATTCACCCCTTAACCCAAGGTTCCTTCCTCTTTGTCAGGCTCATATGTGCTTGACTAGTGGAACTGGCTAGACTGCAGTGGAGTCTTGAACTCCTCCTGGCTCACAGCTGATCTACCCCCTCCTCCCAGCCAAGTGCTTCCTTTCCTTTCCTTCCTCCACTGTTGGTCTGCAGGGTATGGGTAGGCATTGCATGGCAGTTCAGAGCAGCCCATTGCAAAAGCAGCAGGACTATGGATCACTATTGGATCAATTGCTGGCATCCCTGTGGTACCCCTGCCCCAGTTCCTTCTTTTTCATGTGGCCCTGCTGCTGATCCTTGTCATATCCCTTCACCTAGGCAAGCTGATGGAGGGTAGGGCAAAAGGGGAACCACTAGAGCCTTGAGCAGCACATGCCATAGATTGGGTGGCGCTGCAGGGCTGGTGGTGGTGAGGGGAAGCTAGCCCAAGTCCTGCCCCTTCCACTCAAGGACCCACCCCTTATGGGAGCACGGAGCAACCCCTCGACCTGGCCCAAAGGACCAGCAATTCTGTTGGCCCCCTTCCTTTACCTGTATCTCCCATGCAATCTTTATATTGGCATCCTCATTTCTACAACTATGTGGACCTGAGCCTGCAAAGCATTTTGTCCCCAGAGACCTACAAGATCCAGTCCCAACTTTTCTTCTCCAGGGTGTCGAATGTGTGGAGCCAGCACGGTCAGTTAAACACTTGCTCACATCAAGGGAGAGATGCTAAGTGCACTTGCCAAGCTGGGCACTCAGAAAAAAAATATGAGAGGACTCTAAAGAAGGGTGTGGTTGTCTTTCTTTCTCCATGATGCCGAGGCAGTGGAGTTCACAATTGTGAACACAGTGGTCATTATCAGGCATTGTGGGTCAGCTGATGGATGACTGGTAGCTGTCAACTTCAGTAGGTCGACCATGCCTCAACATCCTTTGGAGAGGTGTTATTTACTTTGTCATTGTAATAGGGTGATTGTGTCACCTGGAAACAAATTTGCATGTAGACATATGCACCAATAGGTTGACACAAGATTGTTTACGTTGACCTAACTGATGTAGACAAGGCCTAAATGTGTGACAGAAAAATGATTAGTGGTACAGACAATATTGAAAGTATATTAAGGACAGGATTTCCAAAAGTACTATTGTCTTCAAATGCCCATTAACTTCAGTGAGTGCAGGGGCCAGGGCAGCTCTCAATTCTTGAAAATCTCAGTTTTAAAGTACTGTTTATGTACATAAACGAGCCCTCACTTTTCCAAGTCATTTTGACCATACCTACAAAGAAGTAACCTATAAAGCTGGCAAAAAGGAATGTGATTACAGTTAGCACTGGGTGAACTTTCAAACGCTTAGGGAATTTGGTCCTAAGTTCTCAAAGCCTTGGCTATTTGTTTATATGAACCTTATTGGAACCCATTTACCCTGAAAAAATCAGGCTGTAGATTTTCCCGGATGAGACTATCTCATGGGATTCCTAGGTACTTTCTGTTTCAGAACATTCTAGAAATACTGCAAAGACACTCTGGGGTATTTTGGTAATTGTGCTCTTAACAACAAACAGGAACTAGTGGATGGTCTGAGTGACAAATTTAAGATCTGAATGGTCGGTTTTTAGTACAAACTGATGATAGGGATGGATGCTAGTTGTAAAATCCTAATCCAGACAGACGTCCACAAAGTTCAAGGTATGTATTTGGATCTGTGGTTCTGTTTCAGGAACATTTTTACCAAGAAGTAAAATAGAAAACAACTGAAAATAGTTCTGGGCCCTTATTCTTCCACATTTACTCTGCAAATCTGCCAATCCCCTCCCCCCTTCGATTTTAGGCTCAGATTGTAAACCCTTTACACATGCTGGTATTGTTATTCACACAAAGGATCCCATTGAACCCAATGAGGCGATTCATGAGCACAGCCCATGAGTAGGGGGTTCACAGTCTTGCCCAATGGGACAATTTGCAGCATGAAATGTTACATGGCACAAGTTAGCTTGGCATTTTTTGAGCCCCGGAAAGTGCTTTGGCTTGGGTTAAGTTTGAAAGATGGGTGAGGGAAGTTCAGGTTGATTTTTATTCCACCCTTACCAACTCATGCACCTGGCCGCTCGAAAGTCCTGAATGCCAACCCCTCTGTTCTGAGTCCTACACTGCAGCCGGCTTGTCCCAAGGGCCGAGAACCGAGGAGGATTTATTGCTGTGTCTGCAGTTTGCATCTCTCTTAGGGGCCTCTCCTACAGTTGGTCTTCATGCCCCAGAGACAGCGTTTCCTCTTCCTCCTTTCTGCTCTGATGGGCAGGTGCCCCTGAACTCCCCTGTGGCTGTAACTGCTCATCACAGACAGCAAAAGGGGAGGAAGAGGCCACACTTCCCCATCCATCCTCACTCACAGCAACAGTCCCTAACTCTGTCCCCCAGGGGAAGGAAAGAAGAGAAAAAAAGAGGGAGAGGGAAGGCAAGAGAGTGGCAGCCACTGCCAGAAAAGAGAAAGAAAGGTTTCAGAAAGCCTGAGGGGGCAAAGAGCTAGAGTGAGCAGAGGACAAAAGGGGTGAGCCATGTGGAGAGGAGTCACAGGATTCCAAAGGGAAAAAAAAGAGGGAAGGGGAGAGACAGGAAAGACTTAGATATGTCTTCATTGAGAATGCTCTGCACCTGGATCTGAGCACTTGGGTTAGCCTAGCTCTGATGGAAGCAGCCCCATCTAGTTACTGCGTCTTCCTCACCAGGGTCGTGCTCCCCCATGAGTTCCAAAGGGCACGCCCCATGCGCCTTTGTGCTGTGCTAAGCCGAGCTTCTGTGCAATTCTTTCCCAGGGAAGGGTGGGAGAACTTCTCTGTCTGTCTTTCCAGGCCCATAGGCGAATTGTGGGGAGGTGTTGGAGGACTCTGCGTGAATTAGGTGCAAAATGAGAGGGGTACTAGCTTGAGCCTAGCCTAGGCTGAAAGTACCATTAAACATGAGTGGGCAGGATGTAGATGTGGAAAAGAGGTGGGAGCAGCTCCCGAGTAAGAGCCCAAGTTAACTCTGCATGAAGACAAGCCCTTAAGGAGAAGATTAAAGGGAAGTGGGTGTGAGTTTCAAGGTCTATTGAAGAGGAGACCGTCCTTCCCCATACCACTGGAGACAGCCACAGGGTATGTCTACACTACAGCGCTAATTCGAACTAACTTAGTTCGAATTAGTTAATTCGAACTAAGCTAATTCGAACTAACGCGTCTAGAACTAAAAACTAGTTTGAATTAGCGTTTTGCTAATTCGAACTAGCGCATCCACACTGATTGGACGCTGGGGGGCATTTAAGGGCAGCTGAAACCGGTTCTGGCAGGGCATCAGGTCAGTAGTTGCTTTGTGTGGCTGCTGTCTGAGGCTATCTGAGGCTCGAGCTTAAAGGGACCCCCCCGGACAGCTGGTTCTCAGCTTTTCCTGCTTGCTTGCCAACCTCGCCGAGGGACAGCAATCTGTGCCTGTCTGTGTCGGTGCTTCCCTTCGGGGACGCCGCCGCAGGTGGCAACATGGAGCCACAGCTCGCCCTGCACCTTCTGGTGCATTTTCTGGACTTGCTGCTGCAAGCCTGCCACCAATGGCTCGAGGCTGCCTGGAACCTCCTGGTGCACGTCAGCCCCCTGCCTCTCCGCCTGGCCACCCTGGGGGCCGTGGAGGAGCTGCGGCAGCGCCCCGGCACCGGCGTGACCCGCCGCGTCTGGCGTCTGGACACCAGCACCGACTGGTGGGACCGCATCGTCCTGGAGCGCTGGGAGGACCGACAGTGGACCCAGAACTTCAGGATGAGGAAGGACACCTTCCTGGAGCTCTGCGAGTGGCTCGCCCCTGCCCCGCGCAGAAGGGACACTCGCATGAGGCCCGCCATCCCCCTCCAGAAGCGGGTGGCCATCGCCCTCTGGAAGCTCTCCACGCCGGACAGCTACCGATCCGTCGGGAACCAGTTCGGCGTGGGGAGATCCACCGTTGGAGCGGTGCTCATGCAGGTATGGCACTCGTCGGCCACCGAGCCGGGGGGAGGAGGGCTGCGAGGAGGGGATAGGCCGCCCCAGGGACAAAGGGGGGGCAGGAGGAGGCGAAAGCGCCCCGCACTGGAGGGGTTGGTCTGTCCCGGCCGTACTACACGCCACCAGGGGGGTTGCTTCTGGGAGAGGGGCGCGGGGCACTGCCAGGGCACGAACGCTCCCAGCCACCCGGGCGCCCCACTGATTGGCGCTTTGCTGTGTCTCTCTCCGCAGGTGGTCAAGGCCATCAACTGGGTGCTGCTCCGCAGGGTGGTCCGCCTCGCCGACCCGGATGCCGTCATCCGGGGGTTCGGCGCTCTCGGCTTCCCCAACTGCGGGGGGGCCATCGATGGGACGCACATCCCCATCCGTGCCCCAGAACACCAGGCGTCCCGGTACATCAACTGCAAGGGGTACTTCTCCATCCTCCTGCAGGCCGTGTGTGACCACCGGGGCCAGTTCACGGACACTAATGTGGGCTGGTCCGGCAAAGCACACGACACCCGGGTGTACCGCAACTCCTCCGTGTGCCAGCGGCTGCAGGCCAGGACCTTCTTCCCCGACCGCCACATCAGGGTTGGGGACGTGGACATGCCCGTGTGCCTGGTGGGAGATGCCACTTACCCACTGCAGCCATGGCTGATGAAGCCCTACACGGGGCACCTCAATCCCTCCTGCCAGGCCTTCAATGCCAGGCTGACCAGGGCCCCCATCGTGGTGGAGGGGGCCTTCGGGCGACTGAAAGCCCGCTTTCGATGCCTCCTCACCCATCTGGACCTGGCCGAGCACAACATCCCTCCCATGGTGGCAGCATGTTGTGTGCTCCACAATTTGTGTGAGCGAAAGGGGGAGGCTTTCCTGCCAGCCTGGATGGCTGAGGCTGACCGCATGGCTGGACACTACGGTCAGCCCCGCACCGCCGCCATCCAGGAAGCCCAGCGGGGGGCCGTCCAGATCCGGGAAGCCCTGCGGGAGAGCTTCCTGGTGGAGGAGGAGGACTGACCTCTCCCTTGCATGCCCCACTGGGGCCTTCTTCCACCCTATTCCCCTTCCCCTTTCCCCTCCCTACCTACTGTAAAATAAAGACACCTGTTTTTCAAACAAATACGTATGTTTATTTCACATAACTGGGGTGGGGGAAGGGAGGAATGAGATGGGAGGGGGAAACCTGGGATGAGGGAGCTGGAAGGGGAGGGAAGGGAGGAAGGGAAAGGAAAGCTCAGGTGGCTGCCTCTCCCGTCTCGCCACAGTGCGGGTCCGGGGGCGTCGGTGGGAAATGGTTGTGGAGGGGGGGGGCAGGAGGGACGGGGGGTGTGGGGGAAGCAGGAGCAGAAGCAGGAGGGGGAGCAGGGGGAGCAGAGGGAGCAGGAGGAGCAGGAGGAGCAGCAGGGGGAGCAGGAGCAGGAGCAGGAGGGAGAGGAATTGGGAAGCTGTTGAGCAGGCTCTGTAGGTGGCCTCGCAAGGCATGGCCCTGCTCCTCCAGGGCCTCCAAACTCCTCCAGTGCAGCCTCAGGTCCTCCTGGACCCAGTGGTCCTGGGTGCGGAGCTGGTGATCCAGGAACCGGAGGTGCCGCCTCTGGTACTCCTCCTCATTCCTGGCTCTCCTGCTTGCCCGGGCATGGGCAGCTGCTGCAGGCGGGGTGGTGCGCCCTGCAGGCCCAGGTGCTGCGGCTGTGGTGCAACAAGACCAGCAGTCAATTACCCCAGGGGCCCAGGTGTGTGAAACCCAGCTCCCCTCTGCAAGGCCAGGGCCCCTGCAGGATCCCCAGCTGCTGCTCCGTGGTGGGCAAGGCCCAGGCGCATGGTCCCGGGGCTCCCTCTCGCCCCAGCCCCCCGTACACATAAGGGGAGCACGATGGTACTCACAGGTGGACGCCTCCCCGGCCTCCCTCGGACGACACAGGCGAGAGGCTCTGTGGGGTGCCTCGGGGGTTCTGGGTCCTGGGCAGGCTGCTGGCAGGCTCCTGGCTCTCGGAGCCCTCCTCCTCCGTCTCCTGGAGCGGTCCCTCTGCTCCGGGGTCTATCACGGACCAGGGGGCAGGGACGGCATGAGCCCCCAGGAGGCGGTCCAGGGCGTGGAAGTGGGGGCAGGCCTCCGGGTCGGCCCCTGGCAGGCAGGCCCGGGAGTAGGACTGCCGCAGATCTTTGATCTTGCAGCGCACCTGCTCCCAGCTGCACTGGTGGCTCCTGGCGGCCAGGCTGTCAGCCATGCAGCTGTAGACGGCCGCGTTCCTGTGGCTAGTGCGGAGATCGTGGACATTGGAGGTTTCCCCCCAAACCTTGATGAGGTCCACAATCTCCGCACTTGACCAAGCGGACGCCCACCTTTTGCGTCCCCGGGCAGGGTCCTGGGAGCCGCCAGGCTGGTCCTGGGGAGCAGTGGAGGGCTGGGTGTCCTCGGGTGGCTGGCTCATGGTGTGGCAGGTGCAGGGTGTGCTGCCACGGGTGCTGGCAGCCTTGCAACTGCCCCAAACTGTGTAGCCAGCCCGTGGCCCTTTAAGTGCTCCGGGGCCGGGAAGGGGGCATACGAGTTTCCTTGGTGTTGGCCAGAGTGGCCACCAGGGAAACCTGGGAAGGGCTAGCCTCCTACTAGTTCGAATTAAGGGTCTACACAGCCCTTAATTCGAACTAGCTAGTTCAAACTAGGCTTAATCCTCGTAAAATGAGGTTTACCTAGTTCGAACTAAGCGCTCTGTTAGTTCGAATTAAGTTCGAACTAACGGAGCGCTAGTGTAGCGCCTATGAAAGTTAGTTCGAACTAACATCCGTTAGTTCGAACTAACTTTGTAGTGTAGACATACCCACAGAGAGTAGGCATCTTGTTAAGAAAGGGGGGCCACGATGACAGAGGAGTGTATGCTCTCGTAGTACATTTTTACACACAAAGAGGAGCTGCCCAAATGCCCTATCAGTTTTGAGGCTATGAAATTCATACTGGTCCAAATCTGCAGGTATGCTGAGCACCTGCCATTGCCTCTCATTTCACTGGAAGCTGCCAGTATCTTACAGTTGCAGGATTTGGCCTATAAACAAATGGCAATCTGAAATTCACCAAAATGGACACATAAGCTCTCTTATTGTAGGCTCTGGTGCCAACCGTAAACTTCTCCCTAATTGCATTTGGGGAATTGTCCGTTGTGAGTGTTGGCATTGCCATAGTTAAGTGTTCTTGCAGTTTGTAATGTGTTTGCCCAAACCTGCTTCTCTGGTTCCGAAGGCCTTAAAAAAAACATTTAACGATTGATACCATTCCAGTAGTGCTGGCAGGCCCCATCAAGATTGTGTTGGTTTCTGTATATACGTATAATAAGACACAGACCCTGTCCCAATCAGTTTGCGGTCTAAATAGGCAAAACAGAGGCTGAACGAAAAGAAATAATACCCTCATTTCGCAAATGTAGATGAGGTGCAGTGAGATTAAGTGGCGTAAGGTCTCAGAAAAAGTCCTTACGTAGCTGTGAACTGAACTCAGACCTACAGAATACCAGCCTAGCGTCTTAACCACATGATTATCCATCCTTTTCAAGATGTATGTGTAACCCTTCTGCCATGGAGCACCACCAGCAGCCAGGGCCAGGTTCAATATCTGTTCCTCTTTATCCATCCAATACAGAAATGGCTCAAGTCCCCATTCACACAACACCACTGGGCACCTTGGGGAGGCAATGCACAGAGTCAGAGTGTAGAAAAGAAACCTTTAATGAAAAGGGGAGGGAAGTAGTATGGCATTAATTTGAGAAAACACCACAAACAAAATTCATAACCAAATCCATAAGTAACAGTCCCAGCCCAAGTAGGTGGGGCAATGTCCTTTTCCTCTCAGGTTCCTAAGTCCAGCAAAGTAAATGTCCCCTTCACATGCCCAACTATTCTCTGCATCCCACTCACAGTTGCAGTGAGTGGGACATTGGTCAGGGTAGACCCAGTGTTCAGAGGTGCATCTGCTGAGCTCACATCCTTTCCTGAGCACAGGGGGAGGCATCTTACTCACTCTGTTGGTCACTTGCTATCCACGTGCTTACTGCTCTGTGCCACCACCTTGCTGGCCATTCATCTCACCTCGCTGCCACTGCTCTGCTGGCCACTCATCATACCTTCTGCTGGCTTGTGGTGGATCTGGGCTAAACCTAGAGATTTCAGCTCTTGGCCCAAAGCACAGTCCAGCCACAAGAGTAAATAATAAAAAGATCCCCTATTGAGTCTCCTCTAGTTTTATCATTAGAAGTGTGTGTGTGGGAACAGGAGAGAAATAGATTGAACCAGTCTTGCAGCTCAATCCTGGAGGTCACACAACCTGCTGATTCAGACCCCTGTCTTTCCCCCCCAATTAACTTCATAGAGTTTTGGCAGAGGAAGCCTTGTCCATCCAATGTTCTTTACACTGACAGTTTCTCTCCTTTGAACTGAGTTAAACATAATCTGACTTTTCTGCATTCCTCCAATAACTGCAAGCACTGGTGATCATATCTCACAATTACTGCATTTAATATTAACAGTTTGTGACCCCACAACAGCCAAATTGGTTACAATCGGCAAAATACCTTCTAACAGTTGAATATCTAGCAGGCCTAAGCAAACTGAATGAACTCTATTTAAATAACTACACCCAGGATTTCTTTCCTGTTCCAGCTAGCTATAATGGAAGCTTTGTTCAGACTCTGCTTACATATGTACCTTCCCCTCTTAAAGGGAATGTTATGATTAAAAGCTGGAGAGGACATAGAATGTAGTTGCTCACAAAGTGTAAAAAGAGTGAGAGATGTAAAAAGTACAGTACATAAATAGGCAGAGAGCTTCATTAATGTCTATTGACTTGGCTAAGGTAGCCGCACATGGTATAATTAAGGCTCTCCCTTCGTTGTATGGATGACAACTAATTTTAATAGAGATCTGTAGTTACTAGGGTTGGAAAATAGTGCAGAATGCTTATGGGAACCACTTCAGCCTATCTGTTCACACTGGTTCTTTTTATTGAAGGGTCCTAATGACTTTACAAACTGTACAAGGAGTAAATATTATTATCGTCATTTTATAGTTGAGGGACTGACGCCAGGGAGGTTACGTGATTTATTCAGGGCCACGCAGTGTGCTAGAGACAGAGTGGGGGCTAGAATTCAGTATTCCTGATTCCCAGGCCTGTGATCTAACCATTACCCTCCCCTTCCCCCGAATCATAAAGAAACATAATTACATTACTGCCTTTCATGTCACATTAGTGAAAATGGATACTAGTATGATGCTTATTAATATAATATGATGGGGAATTGCTAATACAATTAGACTTTCACATTTTATTAGTACCAGAGTGAGAATATACGTCGAAGAACAGCTCACTTTAGCAATGCCTGAGAGCAAGGAAGAAACTAGTGCATATTTCTTTATTTATGAAACAGAAAGAAGCCCAAGCACAGTACATGTAAGCACATAGTAATTGGGGCAGATTTTTAATGTTCACTAACAATTTCCAGTGCACAGTTTGTCACCCACAGCTAATAGCAGATTTAAGATATGAGCAGGGATGGGGAGGCAGTTTTTGGTCATTAAGGTGCAGTTATATTCCTTGTAGACTGGGTGCATTACTCTCCCTTTCAAAGGGAACATGATTAGGTGACCAACTGCCATTTCTTATCCATGTTACCTAAAAAGTGAAGGGATGAATGAGATATAGAAAGGTGGGAGTGCCACTAACAGTGGTGCAAACTCATCAGAAATGGACTTGTGAGTGTTGAAAGCTTGGTCATTTTACCTCTCTTATCTATAAGGAAAAATTCACACACCCGAAAAAGGCCTGAGGTCTTTTAAGTTAGGTCTGTTTACTTACAGGAGTAACTCGTTCTTCAGTGGGACTACTCCTGTTGGTTATTGTTCTCTAGAGGGACAATTGTGCAATGCAGCACTTATTCATTTCTTATGATGTGGGTCTTAATTAGGATCAAAAGTTTATATGCATGTCACACTCTTTAAAGTATCTAGACAGATCCCCCATATATTTTTGCCCCTTTATTTGCCTCTATATCCACAATGCATTTTCCTATTGTGTTTAAAACCACCAGGCACAAGTTCTGCAGCTTATGTATTGAAATAGTTATCACAGTTCAATCCACTATAACAAACAATACTGATTATATAGCAGGGATATATTTTGTAATTATAATGTGCTTCAAACTTCTTTGACTGACATGCAGCATATTTAAACAGGGATGATCAAAAATTATGTTCACAGCACTGTCCTTGTCTTCATTTCTGTAGCACAAAAGCTTGCCTCAGTGGGTAGCAGAGACCAGTCAGCCTGGCAGCTGTGCCTAGATGGGATTCAGTTTCATAGAAAAATCCTGCTTTTAAATCAAAGGCAAGTCAGTTTGGAGGAAGATGTACCTTGTGGAAATAAATAAAAGAGGGCTCACAGTATCGTCAGCTGGCCGTACTAAATCAATAATGCAAGTGGTCCATCTTGTACACCCATTCAGCTTTTTATTTATTCTGTTGTAAGATGTAAGAACACCTGCCTGGCAGCCCAGTCCAGTAATAAGAGCCCTTGGAGTGAGATGTCCAAGATAGTGAAATAGTCTTGGACTGCACTCCAAGCCCTCTCTGATGCTTCCCTGGCTGTGTGCCTGTGTAAGGCCTGGAGATGTTAATGTCCTATACCTTCAGATCATATCAATTTGCATCCATTATTTTGCCAAGCAGGGACACCTGGACCGAATGCTCTGTTTTCGTTCAATGGCCCCAGCTTATAAAACAAAACCAACAAAGAGCACGTACTTACGTTTTAGTATTCTTCTGGAGCTCCTAATAGGGATTTGAGAGCGCTGAAGCACTGTGAGAACACTCTAGGAAAAAGGATGCATTTTTTAATCATCTTCTTTGTTTACAAAGTGGCAACATTCATTCTTGAATCAAAGCAACAGTCTCCAAGTAGAAAAGTCTTCTGTTTGTTTTAGTCGGCAACCTGCTACTGCCTTAAGTCTCAGTGAAACTTAGCACAAAATAAACTTTCTCTCATCTAAATGATGAAAATGATTTTGTGCTCGTGGTGATCATTAGAGATAAGAATATCTTTTGGAAAAGTATTACTGCATTAGGTAGATGAGCCAAAACTAGCTACCCAGCAATAGAAGTGGGAGATTAAATTAGACCAAGACAAACTCTGTCTTCAGTTAACATGCAACCTGTAATATGCAATATGCTGTGTTACAGGTCACATTTCATATGGGATTGCTTAATTAGCTTTGCATTTTAAGTATATTACCACATAAGCTGTAGGCTCTAAAGTACCTAATGGAAGTATTATATAGCCTGCTCTTGCTTTGTAGACAGAATTCAGATCATGTTTATTATTTAAGACAAACATGTGAATTCCAAGTTGCTGAACTTTTGATCAGACATTGTTTTTCTAAAGAGAGACTTTTTGTCTTATTCCAGGGCTTTCTGCCTCTGAAATATTATCTATCATAAAAATGATCATAGGACTTGAGTCTACTACATCAGTCAGCTGCAGTTTTTAAATACATTGGGTAGGTTGATGATGTTGTCTTTTTTAAACTAAGGAAGAACTTGGTGCATTGAAAAAAAAATAGTTATTCCTCCCCGAGTAAGGCATTGAGAAACAGCACCAAATATTGATGTAAAGTTGGACAGAACAGAAGTCTCTTCTGGTTGAATATTTCAATTGGAAATACTTTAAGCAAAAAAAAAAAAAAAATGAAATTCATTAGGTAACCTAGAGTTAAGAAACGTATTAGATGATATATTACTATCCTGTGTTAATAGTTGTTATTATAAAAATAATTACATATGGGGTTTACATTTATATCAGATTCCACTAATAAGTATAAAAAATCACCTACAATCACTTATTCACCCCATATATATATATATATATATATATATACACACACACACACACACACACACACACACACACAGAGTTTGGTGTATAATACTTTGTACACATAAAACATATTTTATCTGAGGACTACAAAGAACTTCACAAATATTAATTAACTGCCAAAACACTCCTGTGAAACTGTAAGTATTCTTGTCATCTGTATTTTACAGAGGGGAAATTGAGGCATAAATGAAGACAAGTCCACAGAAAGGGGGAATGATCAATGAGGGTATGTCTACACTACCACCCTAGTTCGAACTAGGGTGGTTAATGTAGTCATACGAACTTGCAAATGAAGCCCGGGATTTGAATTTCCCGGGCTTCATTTGCATGTTGCCGGGCGCCACCATTTTTAATGGTCCGCTAGTGCGGACTCCGTGCCCGCGGCTACACGCGGCATGAACTAGGTAGTTCGGAATAGGAAGCCTAGTCCGAACTACCTAGTTCGTGCCGCGTGTAGCCGCGGGCACGGAGTCCGCACTAGTGGACATTTAAAAATGGCGTCGGCCGGCAACGTGCAAATGAAGCCCAGGAAATTCATATCCCAGGCTTCATTTGCAAGTTCGTATGACTACATTAACCACCCTAGTTCGAACTAGGGTGGTAGTGTAGACATACCCTGAGTGATGTAAGG
Source organism: Pelodiscus sinensis (assembly GCF_052426305.1). Lineage (NCBI taxonomy): Eukaryota > Metazoa > Chordata > Testudines > Trionychidae > Pelodiscus > Pelodiscus sinensis. The sequence goes on along the minus strand of NC_143054.1, from coordinate 181,967,583 downwards.
TCAAATAGGTAAATGAATGGCAAAAGCTAGGAATAGAATCCAAGGGCCCAATGACTGAATCTGTTGTGATTACGCAGCTCACACTGAAGTCAATGGAATTTGTGTGTGTACAATCTATGTCATATCAGGGCTTTTGGTTCCCAGTCCTGCACTCCAAACCACTATGCTGCTTACCTTATTCTGCAGTAATATACAAACACAGCCTATAAAGGGGTTAGGAAATCTAGTCCCAGTGAATTTAATTGGGATTTGAAAGCCTAAAACCATTTGGCTCCTATCTCAGACATAATGATCAAAGAAATATATCAAAGGTGGTAGAAAGTGTCAAGTCTAATGACTAAAATATTATTTTTGGTGTGCCTAATGTTCTATTGTGTATTGCTCTTGCTTATGACTCAACCTTTTAAAATAAATAGAATATTTATATCTGCTATTTCCTTAAACTTCCAGGTCTAACTATGAAAAGAAAATGATCTCTAAGTAGTTCAATGTGTGGACCTTTTATAAATCAAACTATGAAAATAAGTGTGGTGAAACAACGATCATATGAATGTTTGCAGCCCATTTTTAAAATGTAAACCATTCTTCCTCGATCATTTAAAATGAACTACAAATGTGCATGATGAAGGATGGATACATAGAATGAACAAATACTATTGTTTTGTAAATTTTGTTATTCTATATCAGTTATGCTATATAATATCTTCTCACTCAACTCTATCATCTCATTATTTCTCCTCTTGATGCCATCTTTCATGACCTTACACATGCTTTCAGCATGTTGGTCCTTGCTTAAGCAGGCTGCTGGTCTTGTTACGTTCTTTCATGTGGCTAAACACAAAGTAACAGCTTCAACTGAAAGGTTCCCTTGGCTGTCTACCTGATTCCTCAATAGGGAGATATGGAAACAACTCAAGCACAAAACAACATCTTTCCCCGACTTCGTAGTCAACTTTACTTTGTGTAGCTCTGTAGGCACTGCAAATGGAGAAAGGTATTTTCTACAGAGGGCTTCATCATTTCAGGCGCTGAGCATCCTCAGTTTTAAAGGGACTTAAGGGCACTCAGCACCTCTTGCGACTTATCTACAAGAGCTAAATAGAGACAAAATAAAAACCACATATTCCTATTGATTTAGAGTAATAACAATGATTAACATTTCTCATCTTTGAAGTGCTTTACAAATACAGAGTCATTAATTCACACAAGACCTTTATGAAAGAAAGTACTACCCCCCTATTTACATATTGGAGCACGAAAGCAGGGAAAACTATGCAGTTTTTTTTCAAGCCAGAGTGGGATTTGGTATCAGAAGTAGGTTCAGGGAAGAGGGGTTTATGATGTTCTGTGCTCAAACCACTTGGCTACACAGTTTTCTGACCTCACCACAGTATTTTCAGTACTATTAGTAGACGACATGCTTTTGATACTCATGTGATTTTGTAAAGAGGAATGCAGGAAACAGACATTTTGTATGAGACACATTCCTACTTAAAATCTGCAAGATATGGCTCATAAATCCAAAGTTACCCCGCTCAAACTAAGGTACCATTTAAAAGAAACATTTTTGCCATGTGTGGGGATGTGTTAATTCCCTGAAAAGATTAAGTACAGCTTCTTCATGCACGTGGAGGAGTGTGAACCATGTTTTAACTGTGCTCCTGAACTGTGCTACAGTCTCGGACCTAGGGTTGCCAGATGATTTAACCAAAAATGCCAACACCCCTCACCAAAAAACAAAAAAAACAAACAAACAAAAAAAACCACCGGGGAAAAAATTCTGTTGAGAAAAAGAAGGGGAAGACCAAAGTTGTTGTGTGAAAAAAAAGACCCTGAGAGTTGTTAAGCAAAAAAAACAAACAAACAAAAAAAAACAGCGTAGCCCCTTTAAGAAATGCTTGTGAGGCTTTTTGGCCCGTCTGCCATCTTGTCTCCCTTCTCCGGCTGGACAGCTCCCCTGTGGAACCTGGTAAGCACCTGGGATTTTCGCCTCCTGGCCAGGAAAAAATCAGAAAATATCGGGCATTTTAGGTGTTCAGTATTTTCTGAATTTTTTTTCCAGACAGGAGGCGAAAATACCAAACTGTCCGGGTCAACACTGGACACCTGGCAACCCTACTCGAACCTTATCTGGCCTATAGCAAATTTCAGGAATTTGTTTAATATGTAGGTCATGTCCATCTTGCAGGATTTCCTAACTATGTAGAGGGGCTACCAAATTGTAACTGAGGCCTCCAATAAGAGAAATTGTAGCTAAAACCTAAGAGGATGAAAGATGATAAAAAAAAAGTAATGTCGGCGTAAGCCACCTGGCTTAGTCCTGGGCCCCACCTATGCTCAGGTCCGTAAACAAATGCCTAGTGGTGACCTTCAAGCCCAGCCCTCAAGTACAGGGTAGGGCCAACAGACATATCACTCAAGAGGCTCTAGGTACACTCAGGCCCTGGTGCAGGGCAGAGCAGTCAAACAAACAGTAGTTCACAGTTTAAGTAAGCCCATGACCTGGTACAGGGCAGACAAACAAACAGTAGATCACTGGCAATGGAGGGGGAGACTGCCAGCCAGTGTATGGGGTGGCAAGAGGGATGCAGGCCCTCCCTACTCCATCGTGTACTGGCCCAGGGCCCTAACAGTGGCAGGGATGACTGCCCCTGGGGTCAGCAGGGACCCAGCCCACAGCACACTGACTCACTCAAACTTAATAAGGTCAACCTGACTGTGACTGTCATTGGCTTCCCCTGGGTCACTTCCAAACTCCCCCTTGGAGTATACCTGGCTCCACCAAGATAGCAGGTTCTCAGGGTCATTGGGGTCTGAAATCTCAGGCAATGTCAGAAGGGTTTCCTCATCAGTCTGGGAGCCTGGTAGTCCAGGCCAGTCCTCGGTCTCTGCCAAGTCCTCAGGGGTCTCCTAGCTCAAGAGCTCCAGGCAGGCCTCTGCTTCCTCCAGAGACTGGGATCTTACTGAGCTCCTGGGCTAGGCTTTTATACTACTTGACCTGCCCTTTGGCTTCTGGGGAGTTAAAGAGGCAGGACCAGGCTCTGCCCACCCGGGCTCAGAGAGGGGCTCCTCCCCCTCTGAGCCACCCCTGTTCACTACAGTCAGAAAGAAAAGTGCAAATAGCAGATACTGGGAGTGTTTCCCGGATACCCAGATATTTTGGTAAGGAAAGGATGGATCATAGAATCAGGACCGTAGGACTGGAAGGAAACTTGAGACATAGATGTCAATTCTGTGGGTGCTCCAGACCTGGAGCCCCTATGGAAAAAACTAGTGGGTATTCAGCTTTGCCAATTAGCTCCTCCCTTTCCCGCCCAGTGCCTTCTACCCACCTGTGATCAGCTATTCAGAGATGTGCAATAAGTCCTAAGGATGGGGGAGGGGCAGGGACAGGGGCAGGAAGAGGCGGGGAAAGAGCTGAGTGGGCAGGCATTCATTGAGGTCCGAGCTTGGAGTGGAGCGTGTGGTCGAGCACCACCATGAACTCAGAAAGTCAGTACCTCTGCTTCTAGAGGTCATCTAGTCCAGTCCCCTGCTCTCATAGCAGGACTAAATATTATCTAGACTATTCCTGACAAGTGCTTGTCTAACCTGTTCTTAAAAAGCTTCAGTGATGGAGATTCCACAACCTCCCTTGGCAATTTATTCCATTGCTTAAGCACTCTGACAGGGTGAAATATAAATGCTTTTTTTGCTTCTACAGCATCTTCCTTCTGAGAATAAAAAAAGGCCTTTATATGCATTAATGAAATCTCACACCACCTCTGTAAGGTTATTATTTATAATTTATTTTGCCTTAGCACCTTGAGGCCTTGGCTAGATTGAGACCCTATTATACTAGCCACTATTCACAATCTGGTAAATGATAGTTCTTGCCCCCATGAGCTCACAGTCTGAAGAATAAAAGGTAGGCATGTTGTATTACCCACTCGTAACTGATGGAGAAACGGAAGCTGAGGCCAAAATGTTCAAATTTATTTGCCTTCAAATTCAGCATTCAAAACCATATTAGGTGCCTAAATAAGCAGCCTGATTTTCAGAGGTTCTGTGCACCTACCCTTTCCACTTACTTGAAAATCCTGGGCAGGAAATTTGTGGTAAAGCCAGAAATAGAAGCAATATTTCAATGCCAACACCTTAGGTAAAGGACCATCTTAAGATCATTGTCATGAAAAATGGAAAAGATGTCTTAGATCATCATCTGCCTCTTTGCAACAAAGGGTTATAATTCCCTATGAGGCTCAAGACATTATACAGATTCTACCATTTATCTTAGCTAAAAATGGTTCTTTCTTTAAAACTTATTTTCGGTGTCTATCTGCAAATGTCCTTGTCTGGCAAAAAGTCTTGTTACATTCCTTGGCTTTTCCTTTTATTTCTCCAAGGGTCTGATTCTGGCCAACTGAAAATCATGTTGGCTTTCTAAATAAATTCTTCGTTTTTACGTAACTTACCCAAAGTGGGGCAGAGCCAGCAGCATGGCATTTTCACACTGCTGTCCACACAATTTAAGCAGTGTTTTATCACAGAGGGCAAGTCCCAGAACAGAGCATAAATAAATAGATGATTTTAGAGTACTGTAGATCTTTGAACAAAATGCAAGAAAGGCCCCTTGTTTTGAAAGAGTAGCATGAGCTTCAGCAACAATGAGTCTTGAAGTCTGATGAAAAGCTCAGATGCTTTGAGGCTGTGTTTGTTGGGTGAACTTTATTTATATTTGGCACAAATGCTTTCATGTGTGATGCCAGCAACTGCCAGGGTACATGGACATAGCTGAATAAAGCTTATCTGGGTTGATACAGGGAAATATTGAATCAGTCTGAAAACTGCCATATTCAATCCATGTTTAGCTTTCTAAGTTAGCCTCGTTTCTACAAGAAAAACCTCTTTTAAAAAGCAGAAGGACCCTACACAGATTGTAAATACAGATGGCACCCTTGCTACTTTTTCCACAGTTATGGAAAACTGCAAATCAGATTCCCAAACTGTTTAGTGTCTTTCTAATCTCAAAGGGTTTTTTTTTTCTCTGAGAATGCCCTAGCTTTAGGACATTCATCACTAGCAGCTAGAAAAATCCTTTCTCAAATCACCCTTTGTGAATAGCAATTAATTCTATAAGAAACTGTGAAATTTGCCTGCACTGGAAGAACAACAAAGCAAACAAACAACAAACTAAACATCTTTCCCGAAAATCAATATGTAACAATGTGATTTGGAAAGAACAAAGAGCTGCCAACTCCATAAAATTCTCTGCGTCGTTTTACAAGGGGTGTTACCCACTCCAGTACTTTAGCAAATGTATTACACATCTGCATATTGCAGCCTGGTTAGACCATGCCAGTATCACTTTGTGGTGAGTGCTGCTGGCTGGAGTGGGATCGGAGGAAAGAGAAAGAAGCTGCTCAGGATTTCTAAAATGCCATCTTGTATTTACAAATTTAGAGACTAAGAGGGAGGTGAATTATCCCCTTAGCAGCAAACATCACAATGGCAGGCTTTCCTTCAAAATGACTGGGGAGAACTTCAGTTTTTGACACTTAAGCTTATTTATTTATTTAGCTCTGCAATTATATTGCTTTGGATAAAACTCTTTTGTGTGGTGGGCAAAAAGACATAGGAGGGGGCAGGGTAATGGGAAAAAGTTCTTGTTTGCTGGCTAGTGGATTAGCTGTAAAACAGTTCTTCAAATACTCAGTCTGAGGATATTTTTGCTGGTTGCACATCACCAAATTTCCATGGGTTCTTTATTCCTGGCTCATTTCACTATTTTGAATACAATAAAGTTGCTTTGAACTTTTTCAATTATTTAACAACTTTCAAGTGGAGAAATATTTGGGTCTTTTAATTTCATTTTTGGCTCCCCCCCTTTTTTTTTGGCCTCCATTCTGTTTGCTAAACAGTAATTGCAGATCTTTCCTGCCACCTTTAATACTCCCAGCTAATTATCCTGAAATAAATCTCTTTCAAGTCTGCATGCCAGCAGTTGTGGGATATGAGCGGCTCTTTCAGCTCCCGGCTGCCTGTCAGTCAAATGGGCCTCAGCTGCAACTCAGAATGATGAGTATTAGTCTCCCGCTGGGATGATTCGCCCAATCTCCCCACTTCCAACAGCATCTCTCAGGGTTGCACCACGCTTCTACCTGTTAGCCTAATCTGGGATTTTCTTTTGCTAACACTGTTATTTTGAAAAGAGGAAGAGGAATCCTAGGAGAAAGGCACTTGGTTAACCTTTTCCTGATTGTCATTGGAGGAGAAAAGAAAAAAAAAGTGGGTGTCACTAAAAGGAAGAAAGCTTGGCCCTTAAGTTCAATTTTAGACCTGTTAAAAGTTGGACAATGCAAACAATCTCTATCCAGTTCTGAGCTTTTTGTAGTCATCCAGGTTCCCACAGGCAAGTTGTCACAGTTTGGGCTGTTCAGTGAGGTAAGCATAGCTGGACAGATGCCCTATAATATCAGGATCACCCTGATATTAGGGACTTTATCTTATATATGCAACTATTTTCTCGCCATCCCTAAAAAAAGGTACTCTGTTTTTCCACACTTGCTATCTGGTCACTCTCAGTAAGCCTTACCTTGGGGTGTCTACCACCATTTAAAAAGCAAGCAAATTAGCCCCAAATGGCAAGCATCACAGGACAACACTAAGAGAAATATATTAGGGTATAAGTCTTCAAAGCCATATTCATACAATTAGTCACATGGACCTCAGTGTGGCTCCTGACCCAAGGAAAGGTGTGCAGAATACTTTTTAAATGGTGTCTGATGTAGGAGCCTAGCTAGAGATGGGACGCCTTATATCACCAAAAGAGCTCTAATAAAGTGCAATAAGCTTGAATTATTTCAGGCTTATGCCCTGCGTTTCTTGTTTGTGCAGACGCAAGAATGTTTTTTGTAGCCAGTGTTAAATGCTGCGGAATCAAATCATTAGTTTACTATTTGCAAGCAATAACAGCAAGGCTATTTTTAAATGTCACTCCAGCTCATTTTCACACATGTATTTGTAATTTGACCATAGGACATACTGGTAGAGACAATGATATATTATTATTCAGACACTTAAAGATATAGATATAATTTTAGATATAGATAAAGATCTATTTTCTGCTGCTTTTCAGTATTTATGCTTCTTCATTATTTAATACCTAGATTACCTCTGAAATGTAACCCTTCTCAGAGGATGCCATTAGAGAATGTTTTGACTAGCTGCCAAGGTGGGGGGAGGAGGTTAATATGCCCCTTCTCATTTCACTACTGCTGTTTTATGGATCAGCCAGCAAGGGGTGCTCTGCAGACAGTGGAGTCATCATACTTCCCCAGGATTATATTGGCTGGGTAACATGTTTGGAGTCTGTTGCTCTGGAGGCTTGGATCTAGAATCCATTCCTGAAGTGAAGTGTTTTGGTTAGCAGTTAAATATGCACTCATCACATTGCTTGGCTGGCCTGCAGTCTTTCTTCCTAAAGAGTTGTTTTTTTTAACTTGAAGCTTACTCGTACAACTGTGATGTGCTGTGTTGAATTAATTCTATTAACTGCCAAAGGAATTCCTTGCTGCCGAAATATATTTCCTGCATCTGTAAATCATTTTACCACTGCTTTCCGTGACAGTTACGCAAGTGACCTTTTGATTTCACAATTTTTTTTATTTATGACATTGCTAACCACTCTAGGGCAGTGCATCATAGTGAGATTGTGAAATCACCAGGGATACCCAAGAGTGTAATGTAGAAATGTTTTGAAACCAGTATAAAAGTGAACTTTTAATGCTTGGGCCCTGGAAACATAACATTTACACTGAGCAATTATGTTAGCTTTAAGAATCTGTTTCTGGGTATTTTTATTTTCATCTGCAAAGCTAACTGGGATTCCTCTTTTCTTCCTAACTGACCTATTATTTATTTACTTGTTTATGTATTGTAGTATCTCAAGCCCTAGCCAAGGACCATCGGCCCAATGTGCTAGGTGCTGTATACACACTGACTAAAACAATGCACAGTTCTGAAAGATGCTGAACTCTCTCTGACTTCAATGGGAGGTGAGGAAACTCATCCCTTTGCAGGTTTGAGCCTGTAAAGCTATGATAGTATCAGTGTGTTGGGACCAGAATAAGTATGCTATAACAAAACTGTAAATTTGCTAAAGAAACAGCTAGATATTCTCTGAAGAAAGTGCTGGACAGTAGCATGGTAAGCAGGAATAAGCACTGAGCTAGGAGATCCTGAGTTTTGCTTCTGGGTTTGCCAGTATTTGGTTGTGGAGCCCTATGAAAGTCCTATAAAAATTGTGAAATCAAAAGGTCACTTTCTCTTTCTTCCTCCATTTCTCATTCTATAAAATGGGTAGCGCTATATACTACTTACTGTACCTATCTCACAATACTATGTAAAAAACTTTGGGCCAAATCCTCAACTGATGCGAATTAACATAACTCCATTAACCACAGTGGAGCTATGCCAATTTATGTTAGCTGGCTCTCTGAGGGTATGTCTACACTACAACGCTAATTCGAACTAACTTATTTTGAATTAGTTAATTAAAAATAAGCTAATTCGAATTAGTGCATCTAGACCTAAAAACTAATTCGAATTAGCGTTTTGCTAATTCGAAATAGCACGTCCACATTGAGTGGACCCTGAATCAAAGGTAAGCCTGGCCGGAACCAGTGCTGGCAGGGCATCAGGGTAGGACTTAGTGTGTGGGGCTGCTGCCTCAGGCTAGCCGAGGGCTGTGCTTAAAGGGACCCTTCCTCTACCCCGGACAGACAGTTCTCAGGGTTCCCCGCTTGCTTGTCTACCTCGATGAGGGACAGCGAAGCAGGCCTGACTTGGAGTGCCCTGAGTGCCTGCACTCGGCACATCACAGCACTCAGCCATCAGCCCGGCTGCACTTGCCGCAGGCTGCCATCTGCGGGGGGGGGGGGGGGGGGGTCCATTGGAGGGCTGTCAGGATCCAGGAGGCCCTGCAGGAGAGCTTCTACCCCGAGGAGCCCGCAGAGCCACCCCAGTCCTCCCTATCAGGGGCCCGTGCCCCATTCCTTCCTCACCTCCTTCCATTTACCCTTCCCTATCCCCCATTCCTGATCTAAAAAATAAAGGACATGTGTGTTCAAAAATAGAAACTCTCTTTATTTAACAAAACTGGTGGGGGGGATTAACCTCTGGGGAGACTGGGAAAAGGAGGTGGGAGAGGGGAAGAGAGAGGGTGGGAGAGGGGAGAGGGAAACCTGGGAGGAGGGATACGAAGGGGAAAGCCAGGGGAAGAAGGAGGAGGGGAAATATAAAACTATGGTACGCCCACATCTTGAATACTGTGTACATATGTGGTCTCCTCACCTCAAAAAAGATATTTTGGCCTGAAATGATTAGGGGTTTGGAACAGGTCCCATATGAAGAAAGGCTAAATCGACTGGGACTTTTCAGTTTGGAAAAGAGAAGACTGAGGGGGGATATGATAGAGGTATATAAAATCATGAGTGGTGTGGAGAGGGTGAATAAAGAAAAGTTATTCATTAGTTCCCATATTATAAGGACAAGAGGACACCAAATGAAATGAATGGGTAGCAGGTTTAAAACTAATAACAGAAAGTTCTTCTTCACACAGCACATAGTCAACCTGTGGAACTCCTTGCCACAGGAGGCTGTGAAGGCTAGAACTAGAACAGAGTTTAAAGAGAAGTTAGATAAATTAATGGAGGTTGGGTCCATGGAGTGCTATTAGCCAGGGGGTAGGAATGGTGTCCCTGGCCTCTGTTTGTAGAAGGCTGGAGATGGATGGCACAAGACAAATTGCTTGGTCATTGTCTTCGGTCCACCCCCTCCAGGGTACCTGGTGTTGGCTGCTGTCGGCGGACAGGCTACTGGGCTAGATGGACCTTTGGTCTGACCCAATACAGCCGTTCTTATGTTCTAAGCTCTGGGCTCAGGGGCGGGGGTCTCACTGGACCAACTTGATTTTCATACAAACCTGCTCCTGGGTCCACATGTGGCCTCTGGTGGCCAGGCTGGCAGCCATGCAGCTGTAGACGGCCACGTTCCTATGGCTAGTGCGGAGATCGTGGACGTTGGAGGCCTCCCCCCAAACCTTGATGAGGTCCACCATCTCTGCACTAGACCAGGTGGATGCCCGCCTCTTGTGGCCCCGGGCAGGCTCCTGGGAGCCGCCAACCTGGTTCTGGGAAGAGACGGAGGGCTGGGTGGCAGCAGGTGGCTGGTTCATGCTGTGCCAGGTGCAGGGTCTGCTGGCTGGCTGCTGGCAGGCTTGCAACTGGCACAAGCACTGTAGCCAGACCATGCCCCTTTAAGGGCTCCAGGGCTGGAAAGGGGGCAGAAGAGTTTCCCTGGTTAGGCGCAGAGTGGCCACCAGGGCAAGCTGGGAAGGGCTAGCCTCCCACTAGTTCGAATTAAGTGGCTACACAGCCCTTAATTCGAACTACTTAATTGGAACTAGGCGTTACTCCTCGTAGAATGAGGTTTTCCTAGTTCGAATTAAGCGCTCCACTATTTCGAATTAAATTCGAAATAGCGGTTTGCATGTGTAGTCCCTATTAAAGTTAATTCTAACTAACGACTGTTAGTTCGAATTAACTGTGTAGAGTAGACATACCCTGAGAGAGTACGTCTACACAGCAGCATTATTTCAGAATTACTGATATTATTCCGAAATAACATAGTGTGCCTCTACAACACAAACCTTTATTTAGAAATAATGTTGAGCTGGAGGACTTTTTACTCCGACTCATTTCATGAGGAGTAAGGAGAGTCGAAAGAAGAGTTTTCGTCCTTCAACTTCCTGCTGTGTAGGCAGTGCCAAAAGCCGAATTGAGCTATTTTGACTGAAGTTATGCAATTGACATAGCTGAAGTTGCATAGCTTAATTCGACTTTAGCCCTGCTGTGATGTACCCAGAATGCTAAGTTATTATTAACCTGTCCCAAGGAAGTTCTGTTATCCTCTCCCTTTTTTTTAAAATAAAGCCAACCCTCAAATCCTGCTGCAGTTGTGGAATGGATTTGCCCCTTGGACTGACCCTCTGTTGGAGTCAATGCAGTTATGTCAGGGAAGCAGGGCCAGCTTGAGCCATTCCTCCACACCGGGCAGTGGGCACACGATTCATGCGTGGTTCCACCCCTGGGTGCATGGTGCACGTGTGGCCCCGCCTCCCGGGGTGCTTGCCACCTTACAGCTGCAATCAGGCACGTGGCGCCTGATGGCAGCTCTAAGGGGCGCCACATGGCGCCTGATGGCAGCTCTAAGGTGTGCTGAGTGGTGCCTGATGGCAGCTCTAAGGGCCGCCACGTGGCGCCTGATGGCAGCTCTAAGGTGTGCTGCGTGGTGCCTGATGGCAGCTCTAAGGGGCGCCACGTGGTGCCTGATGGCAGCTCTAAGGTGTGCCGCGTGGTGCCTGATGGCAGCTCTAAGGTGTGCCGCATGGTGCCTGATGGCAGCTCTAAGGGACACTGCACAGCTGGGCGCATGGCGCCCCTTACAGCTACCATCAGGCGCCCCCCGTAGGTTGGCACCCCAAGCAGCTGCCCAGCTAGCCCCCCCTTAATCCGGCCCTGAAGGGAAGCATTTGTAATTTGGCATTTTTTTAGTTTTCAAGCTCCTTGGGGTGCTGCTTGTGTTGTTTCCATGCTATACTCAGAAGAAGAGCATTGAAAACTATTATTTGAAAATATAGAGACGAGAAGTCTAGAAAGGTGGCAGGACACAAATAAAATAATAAGCAGTGATCTTCTTAATATCTGTAGTGACTTTTGATTTCTGTTGCCTAGGTGCTTTGTAAAGTACTTGGTATCTAACTTCAGGAAATAGGATGGTCTACCAAATTGACAGGCTCAAAGGAAACCACCTACAATCTCTCCTTGTGAGCTTAGAGAGCTGATGATTATGCTCAGAAAAGAGGAGTGAAAAATGAATACTAGGTAGCCCTGGAATAAGCTGGTCACAGGTGCACCACTAAGTAAGTAACTCCAGTTTAGCAATCTGCAGAGCAGAGGCGCATAATCATTCTCATCCCTGGTGAAAAAATGCAGCATGAAAGGGAGTTTAGCACAGCTGGTTCTGGGCATCAGAAAAGAGCCATAAAGTGGACCTCCTATTTCAGTATTTGCACGTTCCATAGTGCCCAGAGAGGTGGGTAAAGTAAAAAAGCATAGATGTCATGAGAGGGTTGAAGGTAAAAAGCAAAGCCTCACAGGTCCATCTTCAGTGTGAGGCTGATGCTGTATTTCAACCTGGTCTTCATACTTTTCCAAGAACAATTTTTCTTCAGCAAGAAATTGCACTTGCAGTTAAGTCTGGGATGCATTATGGATGCTGCTGTGGTCTCTCTGCACTGGTTTGGTGGCACAAAAGTACACAAAAGGAAAGATGGATTATTCAGTCAGTTGAGGGTTTCCTCAGTACTGTACCCGGACAATGAGGTCCTGGTTCGTGACTGATAATTCTAGGTGTTATGCGAATACAAATAAATAAGGAACAAGCAAAACACAACAATACACAATACATATTTCCAGGGAATGTGAAAATACAGCATAGGAATTCTGGGGATAGAAGAAATGCCAAGGCTGTGACTATGGGAAGGAGATCTGGCTGTAATTCTGCTGTGCTAATCTTCAGCTGCCATAATGGCCCGTTGGGGACAGTTACCAGGTGGTGCAAGTTAGAACAGCCACAAAACCACTCTAAGTTATGCTGGGAGCCAAACAGAGTCCCCAGGGGGTTGGCGATGGTGCCTTTGCACAAACTTGGTGCATCAAACGACCTGAGTATAAAATGCTGTGAATGCAAATGCCACCATTTTGACATCCTACCAGCTGACCTGAAAAATATAATTAGGAACTCAAAAGTTTAAATGGCAACATTTGTGGGCACAGTTTTTGCACCTACAAAATGAATGCTGCTTTTCACAGGCTTGTTTATGAAGGGACAGTATTTCATAAATATCAAAACCTGACAATAAGCACTACATCTATTTCTTTTTAGTATTATTTGTAAAGTCTCATACAGCTAGGAACTAGCTAAACAGTGACCTGGCACATCATTTGTACAAATTCACAAAAAAACCCCAACAACATTGAAACACTTTCCCTTTGACGAATCTGAGGCCTCGTGGTGGTTAGTTTGTGCAAGGTTTACTTAAGTAATAAATTGAGGTTTCCTGCAAAACATCTGGTGGATTCAGCTCTTATCTTCCTCCGCAAGAGGTGCAAAACACACTTATGTGGTTCTGCTTAGCCATGTTACAAATATAGATATCTATTTATAAGGAAGCATTGAAAAAGAAGCTTGAGAGCATTCTCACTTTCACTCCCCAATGTTAATTTAAGTATATTTTTATTCTTTGGAATGTACCCTTTGGTACCAATTATGTTTCTCTATTACAAGTATTTCTTTCTTAAATTAATGATGTAGCACTTGTGAAAGGGGCTGGATTCACAGCCCTAGAGACCAAACTCCCTAGTAATAATAATGATGATGGATAATAACACGTGCGTTTATAAGGCTTTACCTGTGTTCAAAATGCTTTACAAATATTAAGTATTAATACCAGTGAGCTTAGTGTTCAGAGGTGTTGAGCATTCACGGCTCCCGCTGATTCCAGCTGGAGTTGTGGATGCTCAGCAGTTCTGAAAATCAGGCCTTTTAAAGATGGCCACAAAGTCCCATACACCATCCCAGCAGTGTGCCCATGACTTCATGCAGCGGAATTGCTTCTAGGATATTTGTGTCTCCATAGCTCTTCAGTGCTTTAAGCTCAGTGGGAATACTCCTGTGCTAAGAGCTAAGGACATGGCCAGGTGGTTCCCTGGATCAGGGCCAGAGTCTCAGCAACTTTCAAGATCAATTCCAAATTGCTGGTTGATTACCTGGTCAATAAAGTGGCCTTTAATTTTGGGTATATTTGGGTGGCCAGCTAGAGGCATAGAAGATGTCTCACACTAGATACTCAAAAGCAGAAGCAACCAAACTCAGCGGCCACTTTTGAAAACATAGGCCTACATCAGGCCTGCCGATGGTGTAAGGAAGGGGCAGTTGCTGTGGAGCCTGGTGATTCAGAAGGGCCTTGGGCTTCTACTATGGCTGCTGTTACTGTAGCAACGGATTGAGCTCTGGGCTCTTTAAATTGCTGTTGGAGCCCTGCAGTGTGCTGTGGGCGGTTCTGAAGGGCTGGCAGGGGGAGGCTAATCCCCTTCACCTGAAGTCTTGTCCCTTCCACCCTGAAGTCCCATTCATAAATATAAAGCTGCTCCCTCCTCTAATCTTGCCCAGGAGCCCGGCAAGTCTGTTGGAATCCCTGGCCTGCATTTTTGTATTTGTGATTAGAAAAGAGATTAAAAGTTGTGTTCTGGTAAAAACGACAGCACTGGAAATATTCAAATATTCAAATCAATTCTCCATTCTCAAATGTGTGTGTAGAGCATATTCTTGAGTAAGTAAGGCACAAGCTTAAATTGCTGCTTCATCAGTTCCCCACAAATTGCATAAATTAATTTGCTTTCTTTCATTCCAGGGGATTAACTTTGGCAGTCCTTAAATACCTCTTAAATGACAATGGGAATTTTTCTGTATTAAGGACCCAAGAATTTGGTCCAATGACTCTTTGTTATGGAACACATGATATATCTGCTAGATAAAAGCTAAAACAAGTGGCAAATGGTGGAAAGAAAACTGTTTTCCTGTTCCACACAATTTTTTGAGAATTGGAAATTTTCCCCCACTCCAAATCAGCACAAAAATAAAAATCTCAACATTTCTGTGAACTGAAAATCCAAAAGTTAAATAAAATAAAGAGTGTGGTTTATATCATTCAAAATACTTTGTTTTGCTAATTTCAAAAGGCTTTCTTCTGTTCATTTTTACTTTTAATGTCATTTATTAGCTTAAATTTTGAAACAAAATGTCATATCAAAACAGAAAACTAGATTTTTTCTTTGTGAACATGTCAAAAGATGACATTTTGAGAATTCTGAAACTTTTTCAAAAATTTTTTTGTCTAAAATGTGTTAACATCAACTTATTCTATCCTAAATTTGTTCATGAATTGGTATTTTTGATAAGTACCTGACCAGTTATAGTTGAAAACTCTCATGCCATGACTGAATTTGTCTCAATATCTCTGTCAGTTTGTAAGCAGCTTTGGTGACATCTAATTATATTGTTCTAGTGGAATATCTGATAGTTTGATTCCTCACTCTATTCAGGTCTGACTCTTTCTCTCCAGTTCTACAACTTTCCATGTTTTCTTGCATCTTTTTCCATTTTTGTGTGTCTTTCATTCTTCCAGTTTCCTCCTTTCACTCTGAAATACCAGCTGATCTCAAACTGAAATGCCAGTCTAGATTCAGACTGAACTTTTATTCTTCAAAACCAACAGCAAAGAGAGACATTTGGGGAATACTTTCGGTCATTCCTGGTGTGTTTCCCACAGTCTTCCTGAAGACAACCAATGAATAATGTTCATTATCCCCCTAAAAATTAAATTAAAACCATATTTCTCTGAGGTTGGAGATAGGTTAATTACAAAGAATTAGCAATGTTATACCTAAAAAGTTCTTTCATTTTTAAAAAACTTTATAATGAAACTTAATAACTGATTTTTTTTTGCCAAAACATGCAGTTTAAAATCACAGACTCTGCCAAATGTGGCTAATCTTATTCAGTCCAAAAACTTCTATTAAATTAACTCTTTACAGGGCTCACTTTGTACAGTTGCAGTGGAGAACATGTTATTTCATCATCCTGAATTTTGAAACTAGGATAAAATTGGAAGTTCTTCTGGGACGAAATTATGAGAGATTGAGATTGGATGGGATTTCTCTTTAGAAATGCGTGTGTAGGTACAGCATGCGGGACACATATACGCAGACGGTCTAGTGTACATGCATTGTATGTTAAATATAAGAGTTGGATGACATAGTCTTTAGAGACATATATGAAAGTATTTATTCACCATCTAACAGTTCCCCCCCAAATCTATTATGTTATACTTGAAAGCAATAAAAGGAACAACTGTTATGCACTAACATTCCTGTCAGATTACTTAACTGCATACCAGCCATTTGTAAATGTAACCACTTTTCCTTATCGAAAACAGAGTTAATGCCCCAAATAGTTACTGAATTAAACTGTGAACTTGAATGTGAAGTTTGACTGTAAAGACAAAGGCTTACCTAGTCCAGTCCACAAAGGACAAAAATATTGATATTATACCCCATCAATGAAATTTTTGGGCAATAGAAAATAACTGCAGAGCTACCCCAGATAAAGGCTTTTGTGATAAGGACAGGGAAGGAAGGGAATGACACTATGAAAGAATATTGTGCTAGCCTAATTTTTGATGGCAAACATAAATATTACATTTATTCAGCAAAGAGAAAGACAATCACAAAATCTGTTCAAATATGTTATACTGCATTTATAACGTATGATTGCTACTGTCAGGTCTAGCTATTAATTCACTAAACTAAACAGATTAAATTCTCTTTTTCCTCTCCGTCCCCAATATACACACACTTAATTGTCGTCTTTGGTTTACCTCCAGCTCTCCCGTTTTTTAAAGTAAAACTAATAAAATGCTTAAATATAGGATGAGAACATAGCTGACTATTGTAACTAGAATGCCTTCACTACACACAAATAGTTTTCAAGAAGAAAATGTCAGGGTTAAATCTTTATTTTCTAAATACCATAAAGGGAAAGGAGAGACAAAGGATCTTAGTTTTCTTCTTGACATTTTTGTTGTTGTTTTGATATATTTACATAATATAAGCCATAGTTAAAATACTCTCCACTTTCTTACATATTGAGCAAGTGGGAAATTTTTCATTACACTGTTTTAGCTGAAACGCAAACTGTTGCAAAACAAAATTGGGTTTGATGAATTATACAGCTTGAAAAATGTTGAAAAAAGGTTTTGAAATTGTAATAATGTGCTGACATTTTTTAAATGAAAAATTTCATTTTCCATTTCAAATGACTTTTGATGTTAGATGGTAAGTTTAGATTGCAAATTTTTTTAAAAAGGAATGAAGTTAAAATCATAGCTAAATGTTTTGAAATTATTTAAACAAAATGTTTCAGTTGACTTGGATGAAAAAAGTTTGAGTTTTAGTTTGAAAATTATTTCTGAAATTTTCATTGGTCATCCTGATTGCAAATGGGAAGTAATTTTGAACTCTCAAAACTCTTTGCAAGGGTAGGGGGGAGGAGACACTGTTTCCTGCCCAGCCCTGGTTATATAGAAAAAAGATCTAAACTATATGTTAGGCCTCTGACTATCAGCAACGTCCACTTTGGACATGAAATATAAACTTTATTGAAAGACAGAAAGAAATGCAGGACATGATTTTAAAACACATGTCTGCCACAAGTTAGGTTCCAAAGTGCATGTTAGCACCTAAGTAAATGGCCTGATTTTAAAAAGTTCTCCGGAAGCACCATCGACTTCAATCTGGGTAAAATTACAATGCAAGTGGATACAGGTACACAAAATAGCAATGCGAATGCGTATGGGTCTGTTTGCACACACACTTTATGTGATTTGTGTGTGCAGTTTAGGCTGACACTTTTTGAAAAATAGGCTACAGGAGGACTAGGCTGTGGTCTGCACAAGGTTATTGACCAAGAGTCCACTGTGCAAGATGCTCTTAAGACCTGTGATTTTAGTCAGTGCTCTTTCTGGAACCGCTTGGTATTTTCTAAAATATTGCTTTATTCAGTTTTCATTTTCATATCATTTTTTCCTTCAGTTTTTTTCTCTGCATTGAGAGTGACAAACACAGAAAGTAATTGAGGGCTAAGATGATAAAGTCTCAGCTAAACATGCTCAGTTCAGATGGGCAGGCTTTTTAATAGTATAACACCTACTAGGTAAAAAGACACCTCTTTGTTCCCCTCCATTTGGGATTTTTTTTTGGCCTTCAGATTTCTAACATTCAGAATTTTTTTTTAAATCAAGCTGATTGTATATTTAAAATTCAGCTACTGAATGGTGACTGACTTGTCAATGACCCAAGAAGGAGCAGGCACGCTTGTCTGCCTGTATTCATCTAGCCCCAACTTTTGCCCTCCGACATGCCCATGGGTTCAGTGGTACCCATATGAGTGTCTGATGGGAGGATTTCAGCCAGATTTTCAGTGGTATTGAGGTACCTAAAGATGCAGATAGAAATCTAGTTCATTTCAACATGAATTCGGTGCCTAACCTGCTTAGGTGCTTTCTATAATCCCATGATGCATCTCTCTGCATCTTTAGAAACCTAGGGTATGTCTACACTACAGAGTTAGTTCGAACTAACTTAGTTCGAATTAGTTAATTCGAACTAAGCTAATTCGAACTAACGCGTCTAGAACTAAAAACTAGTTCGAATTAGCGTTTTGCTAATTCGAACTAGCATGTCCACATTAAGTGGACCCTGAACAGGGCTTAAGGATGGCCGGAAGCAGTGCCGGCAGGGCATCAGAGGAGGACTTAGAGCGTGGAGCTGCTGCCTCAGGCTAGCCGAGGGCTGTGCTTAAAGGGTCCCGACCCCCACCCTGGACAGACAGTTCTCAGGGGTGCCCCGCTTGAAAACCAGTCCTGGCTTGGAGTGCCTGGAGTGCCCACACTGGGCACATCACACCACTTGGCCATCAGCCCTGCTGCACTTGCCGCAGACTGCCATCTGGGGAGAGGAAGCAATTGGGGGGCTGCAGGAGAGCTTCCACCCCCAGAAGCCGGCAGAGCCAGCCCAGTCCTCCCCATCGGGGGCTCGTACCCCATTCCTCCCTCACCTCCTTCCACTTACCCTTCCCTAGCCCCCCTTCCTGATGTACAAAATAAAGGACAATTGTGTTCAAAAATGGAATCTGTCTTTATTGAACAAAACTTGGGGAGACTGGGAAAAGGAGGTGGGAGAGGGGAAGAGAGAGGCTGGGAGAGGGGAGGGCAACTACAATGATCAGGGGTTGGGAACAGGTCCCAGATGAAGAGAAGCTAAAGAGACTGGGACTTCTCAGCTTAGAAAAGAGGAGACGGAGTGGGGACAGGATAGAGGTCTCTAAAAGCAGGACTTGGGTGGAGAGGGTGCATACAGAAAAGTTCTTCATTAGTTCCCATAAAGAAGGACTAGAGGACACCAAAGGAAAGGAATGGGTAGCAGGCTTCAAACTAGTAACAGAAAGTTGTTCTTCACAAAGCAAATAGTCAGCCTGTGGAACTCCTTGCTGCAGGAGGCTGTGAAGGCTAGAACTAGAACAGAGTTTAAAGGGACGTGAGATCAAGTCATGGAAGTTGGGTCCATGGAGTGCTATTAGCCAGGGGGTAGGAGTGGTGTCCCTGGCCAAGGTTTGTGGAAGGCTGGAGAGGGATGGCACGAGACAAATGGCTTGGTCACTGTCTTCGGTCCATCCCCTCCAGGGTCCCTAGGGTTGGCCGCTGTCGGCAGACAGGCTACTGGGCTAGATGGACCTTTGGTCTGACCCAGGATGGCCATTCTAAGCTCAGGGCTCAGGGTCGGGGGTCTCAGTGGACCCCCTTGATTTTCATGCACACCTGCTCCTGGGTGGCCAGGCTGGCAGCTCTTCTGCCCAAGCCGGCCACTTTCCTGTGCCTAGTGCGGAGATCATGGACGAGGTCCACGATGTCCGCACTAGCCCAGGCGGGTGCCGCCAGCCTGGTCCCGGGAAGAGGGGGAGGGCTGGGGGGCATCGGGTGGTTGGCTCGAGCCGTGCTAGGTGCAGGGTCTGCTGGCTGGGTGCTGGCAGGCTTGCACCTGGCACGGGCACCGTAGCCAGCCCGTGCCCCTTTAAGCGGTCCAGGGCCGGGAGGGGGGCAATAGAGTTTCCTGGTGTAGGCCAGAGTGGCCACCAGGGAAACCTGGGGAGGGCTAGCCTCCCACTAGTTCGAATTAAGGGTCTACACATCCCTTAATTTGAACTAGCTAGTTCGAACTAGGCTTAATCCTCGTAAAATGAGGTTTACCTAGTTCGAACTAAGCGCTCCGCTAGTTCAAATTAAGTTCGAACTAGCGGAGCGCTAGTGTAGCGCCTATGAAAGTTAGTTCGAACTAACGTCTGTTGGTTCAAACTAACTCTGTAGTGTAGACATACCCCTAAATACCTTTGAAATTCTAGCCCTTTCTCTCATAGTGGAAAGTTCCTGTACATCTGCCTAATGATGGCTAATGCAGTCATCTTCTTTGAAATAAAATGGGATTATTTACTGGGCTATTTAGGATTGTAAACCACAAAATTATGTTTCTTTTGCTGTCCGATGAAAATATAATATAGTATCTTTTTTCTCTTTGGTAATATAATGGGGAAAAATTCAAATCACAAAACTTTATATCTAGGGACAATCTGGCTCTTAGAATCAACAATCTGTTCTATGATTCACAGCTCTTTCATTCTTTTAACACTTTAAGGAAGCCTATCACCTGCAAAAATTTCCAGGCTACAGAGACAAAACCTCAGCAGGCTAATGGGGGGTACCAAAAGGTTGTAAGCATGAAGAGGATTTACTATGAATGAGGGTGTATACTTTCAGGATGGGCAGGGGACATTGATAGCAAGCACTTCCCCCCTGCAAAGATGGTGTACAGCATCTTGTACTTTAGGCCCAATTTTGCCACTCTTATTTTGCAGAACTTGGGGCACTACAATAATACAAAGTATTAAGAATAAGAACACCTGCAACGCTCAGCCCTTGTCCACATTCACACAAAGGAGAATATAACCCAGGGTCACCTCTGCAAATAGCAACCCTATTAGCATAAGGGACAGCACTGCCAGAGAAGAAGGAATTTGTCATGCCAGTTGAAGCTCTATGCAGATGCTCCTCTGACAGAAGATCTCTAGGAGATATGCTGATTCTGTGCCCCGTCCTCTCTTGACAGAATTTCTATTAGTGGGTTGGGTCCACGTTCTCATGGCTCAACCCAAATTCCTTTGTCCTAGAGAGGATTTTGCCTAGTCAAAATTCAGGAATGGGCCTTCTTTGTTGTTGTATCAATGTTTGCAAGATTCAAATGGGAGGGGGTGGGGGAGAGCCAAGGCTGGGGTAGGAGGGGCTTAGCTTGAGCGGCTCCCAGTCAGCAGCTCAGGCTATGTCTACATTGCAGAGTTTTTCCAGGATATCAGAAGTATCCCAGAAAAACTCTGCTGCATCCAGGGAATGTGTCTGCTCTTCTGACATTTTCTTTGGAAGAGCAGACGCACTTTTTCGGCATCCCTGTAAACCTCGTATTACGAGGAAGAAGGGATGTTCCGAAAAATGGTTTTTTTCTGACATTTGGCCTGGTGTAGACAGGCCAAATATCAAAAAAGCCTCTTTTGAAAAAAGAAGCAGAAAAAGCTACGCAAATTGCGGTTCACGATTTGCGTAGCTTTTTCCTGAAGAGCAGTGTAGTGTAGACATAGCCTCAGTGGGGGTGTGGAGGATTTAAGGCAGGCTTTCTGCCTCTCCTGGCACTGCAGACCATGCTGCCTCCAGCAGCAGCTAGCTGTCGGTTCCCAGCCAGTGGAATTGTGAAGTTAGTGCTTGGGGCAGAAGCAGTGCATGGAGCCCTGTGTGCTCCTCACCCCAGGAGCCAGGCCTGCTGTCGGCTGCATGTAGGGCACAGCACAATCTGCAGTGCCAGGAGAGGCAGGTAGCTCACCAACACTAGTCACCTGATCCCTTTGCAGCAACGAGACCCAGTGCCTGACATTCCATTACCCAGTAGTGGGTCATGACCCATAGTTTGAAAACAACTGAACTAGAGCATCTCTCCTTCCCTTCTCTCTTACGTATCTTAAAAACAACAAGCATGCATTGTTAAAAAAGCCTTGCAAAACTGTCATGAAAATTTTCCACCATTTATCACAAAATATGTGGCCAAGGTTAATAGCAACAGAGAAATTGCCATACCAGGTCAGATTGGTGGCTCACCTAGTTTAGTGTCATGGCTCTGCCAGTAACAAATACTTGGTTACTAAACAAAATAAAAGAATGTATGTGAACATTTATGGAAGAATCTACCCATGAAGGAATTGTCTCACTAACTCCATTGGTTGTGCTTGACTCTTAAGATGAAACATGATGGTTTGGAATATAAATTTTCAGACTAAAGAGGATTTTCTCATTATTTATATAAATGTCTAATCCTCTAAAAAAAAATTGTTTAAGCTTTTAGCTTCAATTATATTTTGAAGCAATGAGTTCCACAAGTTAATTATATGTTATGTAAAAACAAGTATTGCTTTTTATCAGTTTCAACATTGTGGACTTTCACTTTCATTGAACAGCCTTTTGTTCTCATATTATAAGACAGGGTAAATGAAAACACATAATTTACCTTTTGTATACTATTTAGTATTTTATTTAACTCTATTATAGTTATTC
Source organism: Pelodiscus sinensis (assembly GCF_052426305.1). Classification (NCBI taxonomy): domain Eukaryota; kingdom Metazoa; phylum Chordata; order Testudines; family Trionychidae; genus Pelodiscus; species Pelodiscus sinensis. The sequence goes on along the minus strand of NC_143054.1, from coordinate 181,945,217 downwards.
CTTTTTGTCACTTCTGTAAACTGAACAGGCCCAATCTTTTCAGTTTCTTCTTGAGATGTTTTGTGCCTTTAATCTTTGCCATTGCCCATCTTAGATTGCTTTCCATTTTTGCTGAATCTCTGCTATATCTTTTTTGAGATGAGATGACTGGAATTCTGTTCAGTGTGCCAAGTAAAGCCACACTATTGGTTTTTTTTTACCATAATTCCACATTTACAAGAGGTTTACAGTGAGCTGTTCACAATGACATCTTGATCTTTTCCATGTGCGGTTGTAATCAATCTAGAACCCAACAAGTTGCATGCACAGTGCAAATCGTTTCTTCCAATGTTTATGATATTGCATTTGTCATCAATGTATTTTATCTGGCATCGTGCTGAACATTTTCCTACTTGTATTTTTAGATTTTTCTGAAGTTCCTCAGAGTCTTCTCCAAACTTGACTAATCTAAACATTGTTGCATCACCTGCATATTTTGCCACCTTAGTCTTTTTATTCCTTGGGGCATGCCACTGTAAATTTTTGGTAAATGGAGAGTTGGCCCTTTATTCCTATTCTTTATATTCTTCATCTCAGCTAAATTTTTAATTCAGGAGAACACTTCACCTCTGACTCCATGGCTATTTAGCCCCTTGATTTTGTTAAAACTTGTAGAAAAGTTCAAATAAATTATATTAAATAGATCTTATAGAATAATAGAATCATAGACTACTAGGACTGGAAGGGACCTCGAGAGGTCATCAAGTCCAGTCCTCGTGTCTAGACCTTCCCTGATAGACATTTATCTAACCTACTCTTAAATATCTCCACAGATGGAGATTCTACAACCACCCTAGGCAATTTATTCCAGTGTTTAACCACCCTGACAGTTAGGAACTTTTTCCTAATGTCCAGCCTAAACCTCCCTTGCTGCAGTTTAAGCCCATTGCTTCTTGTTCTATCCTCAGAGGCCAGGAAGAACAAGTTTTCTCCCTCTTCCTTGTGACACCCTTTTAGATACCTGCAAACCACTATCATGTCCCCTCTCAATCTTCTCTTTTCCAAACTAAACAAGCCCAGTTCTTTCAGTCTTCCTTCATAAGTCATGTTCTCTAGATCTTTAATCATTCTTGTTGCTCTTCTCTGGACCGTCTCCAATTTCTCCACATCTTTCTTGAAATGTGGCACCCAAAACTGGACACAATACTCCAACTGGGGCCTAATCAGTGAAGAGTAGAGTGGAAGAATGACTTCTCGTGTCTTACTCAGAACACACCTGTTAATGCATCCTAGAATCATGTTGGCTTTTTTTGCAACAGTGTCACACTGTTGACTCATATTTAGCTTGTGGTCCACTATAACTCCTAGATCCCTTTCTGCTGTCTCCCTCTTTCCTAGACAGTCGCTTCCCATTCTGTATGTGTGAAAATTGATTGTTCCTTCCTAAGAGGAGCACTTTGCACCTTATTAAACTTCATCCTGTTTACCTCGGACCATTTCTCCAATTTGTCGTCTTCTTTCACTATTTTGCTATGCTCTAAGAATTCTGGTAGATGAGAGATGTGGTTTTTTTCTTAAAAAAAAAAGTCATGCAGGATAGTCCCTATGGGTATGTCTACACTACAAAGTTAATTCGAACTAACAGACGTTAGTTCGAATTAACTTTGATAGGCGTGACACATACAAACCGCTAGTTCGAACTTAATTCGAACTAGTGGAGCACTTAATTCGAACTAGGTAAACCTCATTCTACGAGGACTAAAGCCTAGTTCGAATTAAGCAGTTCGAATTAAGGGCTGTGTGGCCATTTAATTCGAACTAGTGGGAGGCTAGCCTGCCCCAGCTGCCCTGGTGGCCACTCTGGGCATCACCAGGGAAACTCGTCTGCCCCCCTCCCGGCCCTGGAGCCCTTAAAGGGGCACGGGCTGGCTATGGTGCCCGTGCCAGGTGCAAGTCTGCCAGCACCCAGCCAGCAGACCCTGTACCTGGCACGGCACGAGCCAGCCACCCGCTGCCACCCAGCCCTCCCCCACTTCCCGGGACCAGGCTGGCGGCTCCCAGGAGCCTGCCTGGGTCCGCAAGAGGCGGGCGCCCACCTGGTCTAGTGCGGACATCGTGGACCCCATCCACGACCTCCGCACTAGGCACAGGAAAGTGGCCATCTAGGGCAGGATAGCTGCCAGCCTGGCCACCCAGGAGCAGGTTTGCATGAAAATCAGGGTGGTCCAGTGAGACCCCCGACCCTGAGCCCTGAGCTTAGAATGGCAGTACTTCGTCAGACCAAAGGTCCATCTAGCCCAGTAGCCAGTCTGACGACAGTGGCCAACACTAGGGACCCTGGAGGGAATGGACTGAAACAATGACCAAGCCATTTGTCTTGTGCCATCCATCTCCAGCCTTCCACAAACAGAGGCCAGGGACACTATTTCTACCCCCTGTCTAATAGCACTCCATGGACCCAACCTCCATGACTTTATCTAACTTCTCTTTAAACTCTGTTCTAGTTCTAGCCTTCACAGCCTCCTGCAGCAAGGAGTTCCACAGGCTGACTATTTGCTTTGTGAAGAAGAACTTTCTGTTATTAGTTTGAAGCCTGCTACCCATTCATTTCATTTGGTGTCCTCTAGTCCTTCTATTATGGGAACTAATGAAGAACTTTTCTTTATGCACCCTCTCCACACCACTCATGCTTTTACAGACCTCTATCATATCCCCCCTCAGTCTCCTCTTTTCTAAAC